>NW_027621624.1:0-10000 GCF_964198595.1 Lampetra fluviatilis | reverse complement strand
GTAGTGGTGGTGGTGGTGTAGTGGTTGTGGTGTAGTGGTGGTGTAGTGGTGGTGGTGTAGTGGTGGTGGTGTAGTGGTGGTGGTGTAGTGGTGGTGGTGGTTGTGTAGCGGTGGTGGTGTAGTGGTGGTGGTGTAGTAGTGGTGGTGGTGTAGTAGTAGTGGTGGTGTAGTAGTGGTGGTGTGTAGTGGTGGTGTAGTAGTGGTGGCGGTGGTGTAGTGGTGGCGGTGGTGTAGTGGTGGCGGTGGTGTAGTGGTGGTGGTGTAGTAGTGGTGGTGGTGTAGTCGTGGTGGTGATGTAGGTGTAGTGGTGGTGGTGTAGTGGTGGTGGTGGTGGTGTAGTGGTGGTGTAATGGTGGTTTAGTAGTGGTGTAGTATGTATGTGTGTATATGTATGTGTGTATGTATGTGTATGTATATGTGTGTTTGTGAATATATCAAGGTGATCACCACTCACCATTCAGCAACCTGCAGTACGACCGCCTGCCAACAGGGCCCAGCATCGTGGGCGGATGTGACGTCACCCTCCCAGAAGGTTCCACGAAGGGGGCGTGGCAGGAGGGGGAGGAGCTAGCCACCAACGGGTATAAAAGCCAGATGGATTCGATCTTTGGCTCATTGAGCTCTACACACACACCAAGAACTAAAGATAGGACCCTTGACTCAAGCTCTAGAGTCTTTCTAAGGGCTGGGGGCTCAGTAAGTCACCAGTGGCAGAGTTCGCAACCGGGTACCCGATAACCGTACCATACCGGATACCCGGCCGGGTACGGGTACCCGTTTGCGACCCTGGTGCGGCCGGGTACGGGTAGCCGGGTAAGGAATCAAAACCCTAAATTTCGATGTAAAGCTTTCGTGACTGCAGGGATTCATCTTCTTGGTTCTTTCGGTAAAGTCACGTAGAAGGGAAATAATAAAATAATAAAAATAAAACATAATAAATAATTCAATTTCGATTTAAAGCTTTCGCGACTGCAGGGATTCATCTTCCTGGTTCTTTCGGTAAAGTCACGTAGAAGGGAAATAATAAAATAATAAAAATAAAACATAATAAATAATTCAATTTCGATTTAAAGCTTTCGCGACTGCAGGGATTCATCTTCCTGGTTCTTTCGGTAAAGTCACGTAGAAGGGAAATAATAAAATAATAAAAATAAAACATTTCGATTTAAAGCTTTCGTGACTGCAGGGATTCATCTTCCTGGTTCTTTCGGTAAAGTCACGTAGAAGGGAAATAATAAAATAATAAAAATAAAACATTTCGATTTAAAGCTTTCGTGACTGCAGGGATTCATCTTCTTGGTTCTTTCGGTAAAGTCATGTAGAAGGGAAATAATAAAAATTAAAAATAATATATTTCGATTTCAAGCTTTCGTGACTGCATGGATTCATCTTCTTGGTTCTTTCGGTAAAGTCGCGTAGAAGGGAAATAATAAAAAAATAAAACATAATAAAATAATTCTCACGACGTTTCGGCCACAACGCAAGCAGGCCGTCCTCAGGTGAAGAATGAGACACCACCAAGCTTGGAGGGTATATTTAAGCTTTTGTGTTTGTCAAGGCACTTTTCTTCCCCCTCCAACCCAGCAGCTTAAATATACGCTCCAAGCTTGGTGGTGTCTCATTCAAGAAGATGAATCCCTGTAGTCACGAAAGCTTTAAATCGAAATTTAGGGTTTTGATTCCTTACCCGGCTACCCGTACCCGGCCGCACCAGGGTCGCAAACGGGTACCCGTACCCGGCCGTACCCGTACCCGGCCGTACCCGTACCCGGCCGTACCCGTACCCTACCCATACCCGGCCGGGTACGGGTAGGATACGGGTATCGGGTTCCCGATTGCGACCTCTGGGATGAAGCCACGTTGCAGGCGCGGGTGGGTTGATTCTAGGAACTTGAATTGTGAGAAGAGACAAGACGTTGGGAAATGAGTGACAATCACGGTGACTCAGCAGTGGCTAGGGTACGGGTACCCGATTGCGACCCTGGCGCGGCCGGGTACGGGTACGGGTAAGGAAAGTATAGGAGAGTATATTTAGTTTGCTGATGATACTATGTAGTTTATACTTTAGTTGTTTACGTGGTGGTTTCAGTTACTGCAGCTACATACTATTCACATTCCTTCCCTTTATTAATGCTACCGCTATCCCCTCCTTTTGATGCTGCTAATCCTGCATAATGCACGGGCATAATGTGACTTTAAACCCCCCGCCAAACCTCCTACGCATTTCACAAGTAGCACTAATCGCATATCTGCATTTCCCATAAATATGCTAAATTCCTCTTGATATGCAAATTGTTTTGTCAAGGCGCTCTTCCCCCTCCAACCCAGCAGCTTAAACATACGCTGCCAAGCCTGGTGGTGTTTCATGCAGAAGCTGTCTTTCAGAAGAACAGGTCTGTCGGAAAGACAGCGTCTGAATGAGCACCACCAAGCTTGGCAGCGTATAAACTTAAATATATACTTAAATATACGCTGCCAAGCTTGGTGGTGTTCAGAAAAACAGGGCTGTCGGAAAGACAGCGTCTGAATGAACACCACCAAGCTTGGCAACGTATAAACTTAAATATGTACTTAAATATACGCTGCCAAGCTTGGTGGTGTTCAGAAGAACAGGTCTGTCGGGAAGACAGCGTCTGAATGAACACCACCAAGCTTGGCAGCGTATAAACTTAAATAAATACTTAAATATACGCTGCCAAGCTTGGTGGTGTTCAGAAGAACAGGGCTGTCGGAAAGACAGCGTCTGAATGACGTCTGAATGACGCTGTCTTTCCGACAGACGCTGTTCTTCACCTGAGGACGGCTGCTTGCGTTGTGGCCGAAACGTCGTGAGAATTATTTTAATATTTTTTATTATTTGATTATGTTTTATTGTTAGTATTTTATTATGTTTTATTTTTATTATTCTATTACGTTTCATTTTTATTATTTTATTACGTTTTTTCATTTTTATTTTATTACTTCCATTCTACATGACTTTACCGAAAGAACCAAGAAGATGAATCAAAACCCGTTTGCGACCTCTGGTGACGAGGGTTAGTCAGCCTACCCACGAGGTATCGGATGAAGGGACCATCATGCACCTTGTGTCTGTTAGGACGGCGTCGCAAAGAAAGAGAATCGATGTGGTGTGTGCATCGAATAGAAGTTTATTAGCCAATATTGCAACACTACGAACGTATATGCATGTCTGTGTGTATGTGTGTGTGTATGTGTGTGTGTGTATGTGTGTGTGTATGTGTGTGTGTATGTGTGTGTGTATGTGTGTGTGTATGTGTGTGTGTATGTGTGTGTGTATGTGTGTGTGTGTATGTGTGTGTGTATGTGTGTGTGTATGTGTGTGTGTATGTGTGTGTGTGTGTATGTCTGTGTGTATGTGTGTGTGTATGTGTGTGTGTATGTGTGTGTGTATGTGTATGTGTGTGTGTATGTGTGTGTGTATGTATGTGTGTGTGTATGTGTGTGTGTATGTGTGTGTGTATGTGTATGTGTGTATGTGTGTAGAAGTATGTGTGTGTGTATGTGTGTATCTGTGTGTATGTGTGTGTGTATGTGTGTGTATGTATGTGTGTGTGTATGTCTGTGTGTATGTATGTGTGTGTGTATGTGTGTGTGTATGTGTTGTATGCAAGTTGGTACAGTAGGGGGCACAGGTGGTGCATCAGCCAGTCATCTCGGTCATCTCGGTCAGTCGACCCGTGGCACCTGCTGGGTCTGCCCCGTGACCTCCTCCTGCCAGCGGGCGTTCGACACTTCACGTGGCAGCCTCAAGGTGCACATGGCCTGGCACAAGCGTCGTGGTGACGTCACCGCCACTTAGTGGAGAATGGCGGTTGTTGTTGTTGATGTATTTGTGTGTACGTGTGTGTATAAGTATGTGTGTGTGTATGTGTGTAGAAGTATGTGTGTGTGTGTATATATTTGTATGTGTGTACTTACGTGTGTGTATGTGTGTGTGTATGTGTGTGTATGTGTGTACGTGTGTGTACGTTTTTAAAAACAACAACACAAAAACGATTTGCAGAAAAGTAGAATTGACGCCTCACGTAACCCCAACGGGCCCCCCACGACTTCACGAAGCCCCCCACAGTCTGCAGTGTGAGTGGACTAGTGGCCACGGGAGGTGATGACAGGGGAGTCAGCCTGCAGTGTGAGTGGACTAGTGGCCACGGGAGGTGATGACAGGGGAGTCAGCCTGCAGTGTGAGTGGACTAGTGGCCACGGGAGGTGATGACAGGGGAGTCAGCCTGCGGTGTGAGTGGACTAGTGGCCACGGGAGGTGATGACAGGGGAGTCAGCCTGCAGTGTGAGTGGACTAGTGGCCACGGGAGGTGATGACAGGGGAGTCAGCCTGCGGTGTGAGTGGACTAGTGGCCACGGGAGGTGATGACAGGGGAGTCAGCCTGCAGTGTGAGTGGACTAGTGGCCACGGGAGGTGATGACAGGGGAGTCAGCCTGCAGTGTGAGTGGACTAGTGGCCACGGGAGGTGATGACAGGGGAGTCAGCCTGCGGTGTGAGTGGACTAGTGGCCACGGGAGGTGATGACAGGGGAGTCAGCCTGCAGTGTGAGTGGACTAGTGGCCACGGGAGGTGATGACAGGGGAGTCAGCCTGCAGTGTGAGTGGACTAGTGGCCACGGGAGGTAGTGACAGGGGAGTCAGCCTGCGGTGTGAGTGGACTAGTGGCCACGGGAGGTGATGACAGGGGAGTCAGCCTGCAGTGTGAGTGGACTGGTGGCCACGGGAGGTGATGACAGGGGAGTCAGCCTGCAGTGTGAGTGGACCAGTGGCCACGGGAGGTAATGACAGGGGAGTCAACCTGCAGTGCGAGTGGACTAGTGGCCACGGGAGGTAATGACAGGGGAGTCAGCCTGCGGTGTGAGTGGACTCGTGGCCACGGGAGGTAATGACAGGGGAGTCAGCCTGCAGTGTGAGTGGACTAGTGGCCATGGGAGGTAATGACAGGGGAGTCAGCCTGCAGTGTGAGTGGACTAGTGGCCACGGGAGGTGATGACAGGGGAGTCAGCCTGCAGTGTGAGTGGACTAGTGGCCACGGGAGGTAATGACAGGGGAGTCAGCCTGCAGTGTGAGTGGACTAGTGGCCACGGGAGATAGTGACAGGGGAGTCAGCCTGCAGTGTGAGTGGACTAGTGGTCACGGGAAGTAGTGACAGGGGAGTCAGCCTGCAGTGTGAGTGGACTAGTGGCCACGGGAGGTGATGACAGGGGAGTCAGCCTGCAGTGTGAGTGGACTAGTGGCCACGGGAGGTGATGACAGGGGAGTCAGCCTGCGGTGTGAGTGGACTAGTGGCCACGGGAGGTGATGACAGTGGAGTCAGCCTGCAGTGTGAGTGGACTAGTGGTCACGGGAGGTGATGACAGGGGAGTCAGCCTGCAGTGTGAGTGGACTAGTGGTCACGGGAAGTAGTGACAGGGGAGTCAGCCTGCGGTGTGAGTGGACTAGTGGCCACGGGAGATAATGACAGGGGAGTCAGCCTGCGGTGTGAGTGGACTAGTGGCCACGGGAGGTGATGACAGGGGAGTCAGCCTGCAGTGCGAGTGGACTAGTGGCCACGGGAGGTAATGACAGGGGAGTCAGCCTGCAGTGTGAGTGGACTGGTGGCCACGGGAGGTGATGACAGGGGAGTCAGCCTGCAGTGTGAGTGGACTAGTGGCCACGGGAGGTGATGACAGTGGAGTCAGCCTGCAGTGTGAGTGGACTAGTGGCCACGGGAGGTAATGACAGGGGAGTCAGCCTGCAGTCTGAGTGGACTGGTGGCCACGGGAGATAGTGACAGGGGAGTCAGCCTGCAGTGTGAGTGGACTAGTGGCCACGGCAGATAATGACAGGGGAGTCAGCCTGCAGTGTGAGTGGACTGGTGGCCACGGGAGGTGATGACAGGGGAGTCAGCCTGCAGTGTGAGTGGACTAGTGGCCACGGGAGGTAGTGACAGGGGAGTCAGCCTGCAGTGTGAGTGGACTAGTGGCCACGGGAGGTGATGACAGGGGAGTCAGCCTGCGGTGTGAGTGGACTAGTGGCCACGGGAGATAATGACAGGGGAGTCAGCCTGCGGTGTGAGTGGACTAGTGGCCACGGGAGATAGTGACAGGGAAGTCAGCCTGCAGTGTGAGTGGACTGGTGGCCACGGGAGATAGTGACAGGGGAGTCAGCCTGCAGTGTGAGTGGACTAGTGGCCACGGGAGGTGATGACAGGGGAGTCAGCCTGCAGTGCGAGTGGACTAGTGGCCACGGGAGGTGATGACAGGGGAGTCAGCCTGCAGTGTGAGTGGACTAGTGGCCACGGGAGATAGTGACAGGGAAGTCAGCCTGCAGTGTGAGTGGACTAGTGGCCACGGGAGGTGATGACAGGGGAGTCAGCCTGCAGTGTGAGTGGACTAGTGGCCACGGGAGATAGTGACAGGGAAGTCAGCCTGCAGTGTGAGTGGACTGGTGGCCACGGGAGGTAATGACAGGGGTGTCAGCCTGCAGTGCGAGTGGACTAGTGGCCACGGGAGGTAATGACAGGGGAGTCAGCCTGCGGTGTGAGTGGACTAGTGGCCACGGGAGGTAGTGACAGGGGAGTCAACCTGCAGTGTGAGTGGACTAGTGGCCACGGGAGGTGATGACAGGGGAGTCAGCCTGCAGTGCGAGTGGACTAGTGGCCACGGGAGGTGATGACAGGGGAGTCAGCCTGCAGTGCGAGTGGACTAGTGGCCACGGGAGGTGATGACAGGGGAGTCAGCCTGCAGTGCGAGTGGACTAGTGGCCACGGGAGGTAATGACAGGGGAGTCAGCCTGCAGTGCGAGTGGACTGGTGGCCACGGGAGGTGATGACAGGGGAGTCAGCCTGCAGTGCGAGTGGACTAGTGGCCACGAGAGGTAATGACAGGGGAGTCAGCCTGCAGTGTGAGTGGACTGGTGGCCACGGGAGGTGATGACAGGGGAGTCAGCCTGCAGTGTGAGTGGACTAGTGGCCACGGGAGGTGATGACAGTGGAGTCAGCCTGCAGTGCGAGTGGACTAGTGGCCACGGGAGGTAATGACAGTGGAGTCAGCCTGCAGTGTGAGTGGACTAGTGGCCACGGGAGGTGATGACAGGGGAGTCAGCCTGCAGTGTGAGTGGACTAGTGGCCACGGGAGGTGATGACAGTGGAGTCAGCCTGCAGTGTGAGTGGACTAGTGGCCACGGGAGGTAATGACAGGGGAGTCAGCCTGCAGTCTGAGTGGACTGGTGGCCACGGGAGATAGTGACAGGGGAGTCAGCCTGCAGTGTGAGTGGACTAGTGGCCACTGCAGATAATGACAGGGGAGTCAGCCTGCAGTGTGAGTGGACTGGTGGCCACGGGAGGTGATGACAAGGGAGTCAGCCTGCAGTGTGAGTGGACTAGTGGCCACGGGAGGTGATGACAGGGGAGTCAGCCTGCGGTGTGAGTGGACTAGTGGCCACGGGAGATAATGACAGGGGAGTCAGCCTGCGGTGTGAGTGGACTAGTGGCCACGGGAGATAGTGACAGGGAAGTCAGCCTGCAGTGTGAGTGGACTGGTGGCCACGGGAGATAGTGACAGGGGAGTCAGCCTGCAGTGTGAGTGGACTGGTGGCTACGGGAGGTGATGACAGGGGAGTCAGCCTGCAGTGTGAGTGGACTAGTGGCCACGGGAGGTGATGACAGGGGAGTCAGCCTGCGGTGTGAGTGCACTAGTGGCCACGGGAGATAGTGACAGGGGAGTCAGCCTGCAGTGTGAGTGGACTAGTGGCCACGGGAGGTGATGACAGGGGAGTCAGCCTGCAGTGTGAGTGGACTAGTGGCTACGGGAGGTAATGACAGGGGAGTCAGCCTGCAGTGTGAGCGGACTAGTGGCCACGGGAGGTAATGACAGGGGAGTCAGCCTGCAGTGCGAGTGGACTAGTGGCCACGGGAGGTGATGACAGGGGAGTCAGCCTGCAGTGCGAGTGGACTAGTGGCCACGGGAGGTAGTGACAGGGGAGTCAGCCTGCAGTGCGAGTGGACTAGTGGCCACGGGAGGTGATGACAGGGGAGTCAGCCTGCAGTGTGAGTGGACTAGTGGCCACGGGAGGTAATGACAGGGGAGTCAGCCTGCAGTGTGAGTGGACTAGTGGCCACGGGAGGTGATGACAGGGGAGTCAGCCTGCAGTGCGAGTGGACTAGTGTTCACGGGAGGTAATGACAGGGGAGTCAGCCTGCAGTGTGAGTGGACTAGTGGCCACGGGAGGTGATGACAGGGGAGTCAGCCTGCAGTGTGAGTGGACTGGTGGCCACGGGAGGTGATGACAGTGGAGTCAGCCTGCAGTGTGAGTGGACTAGTGGCCACGGGAGGTAATGACAGGGGAGTCAGCCTGCAGTGCGAGTGGACTAGTGGCAGTGTATAGTACGGGGTATGTCCGTGTTTAGCTGGAGTCATATTATATTTTTTGCGACATAGATTTGTAATGTCTGACTTAGTGTTAGTAGCTCAGCTTATTGGAGAGTATATTGAGTATATTGATGATATTGATGTAGTTTATATTTTAGTTTTTTGTTACGTGGTGGTTTTAGCTGCTGCAGCTCCTCACTATAAAAAAAATATTTCCTTTTATTACTGCTAGCCCTACTCCCTCCCTTTGCTGCTACTAATCCTATACGATTCAGGGTAAAAAAACCTATCACAACCATATAATTGTACGTAAAATTTCGATTTAAAGCTTCTTTCGTGACTGCAGGGATTCATCTTCTTGGTTCTTTCGGTAAAGTCGTCACGTAGAAGGGAAGTAATGAAATGATAAAAATAAAACATAATGAAATTAAATTCTCACGACGTTTCGGCCACAACGCAAGCAGCCGTCCTCAGGTGAAGAACAGGTCTGTCGGAAAGACAGCGTCATTTAGACGTCATTCAGACGCTGTCTTTCCGACAGACCTGTTCTTCTGAACACCACCAAGCTTGGCAGCGTGTATTTAAGTATATATTTAAGTATATACGCTGCCAAGCATGGTGGTGTTCATTCAGACGCTGTCTTTCCGACAGACCTGTTCTTCTGAACACCACCAAGCTTGGCAGCGTATATTTAAGTATTTATTTAAGTATATACGCTGCCAAGCCTGGTGGTGCTCATTCCGACGCTGTCTTTCCGACAGACCTGTTCTTCTGAACACCACCAAGCTTGGCAGCGTATATTTAAGTATATATTTAAGTATATACGCTGCCAAGCTTGGTGGTGCCCATTCAGACGCTGTCTTTCCGACAGCCCTGTTCTTCTGAACACCACCAAGCTTGGCAGCGTATATTTAAGTATATATTTAAGTATATACGCTGCCAAGCCTGGTGGTGCTCATTCAGATGCTGTCTTTCCGACAGACCTGTTCTTCTGAACACCACCAAGCTTGGCAGCGTGTATTTAAGTATATATTTAAGTATATACGCTGCCAAGCTTGGTGGTGCTCATTCAGACGCTGTCTTTCCGACAGACCTGTTCTTCACCTGAGGACGGCTGCTTGCATTGTGGCCGAAACGTCGTGAGAATTATTTTATTATGTTTTATTTTTATCATTTTATTACTTCCCTTCTACGTGATGACTTTACCGAAAGAACCAAGAAGATTATTGTACGTACATAACCCTTAACTTTTAATCTAGCAAATCTTTGTAAGAACGTAATCAACCAGGCTACGCGTCAATTGCGTGTTAACAGACTCTCTGCGTTGCGTCACATTTCATTTCCTAATCTTACTAAAATTTGCTTTCTAAATCTTCCGATGTTGTTGTTCATTGCATCTCCTCCTGCCACTAGGGTCCCCAATTCCACGCAACTCTCGCATTGCAATCGGAAGGTCGTATTCTATTGTCATTTAATTTTCTACGATACTTTACCGTAAGAAACCAGAGAGTACATGAACGGTCTTCTTGGTTCTTTCGGTAAAGTCACGTAGAAGGGAAGTAATAAAATAATACAAACAAAACATAACAAAGTAATATAATATATTATTTATATATTATGTTGTTATA
>NW_027621623.1:35000-40637 GCF_964198595.1 Lampetra fluviatilis | reverse complement strand
CCCATGGTACCTGCTGGGTCTGTCCCGTGACCTCCTCCTCCTGCACCTAGCCTGGCACAGCAGTACAACCCATGGCACCTGCTGGGTCTGTCCCGTGACCTCCTCCTCCTGCACCTAGCCTGGCACAGCAGTCAACCCATGGCACCTGCTGGGTCTGTCCCGTGACCTCCTGCTCGCGAGCGTTCCACACTTCACGTCGCCTCAACGTGCACCTAGCCTGGCACATGCGCCGTGGTGACGTCACCATCACTTAGTGGCGAATGGCGTCTGTTGTTGTGTGAGAATGGGGAGCGGTAGCGCTACGAACGCGGCAGATACCCGAGTTCGAGTCCCGCTCACGGTCAACACCACCAGTGACGATGTTCTGAACCAGTCATGGGCCTCCCCTGGGTCGACTCAGCCTCAGATGAGTCCCTGGTGTTGCGGTGTGTAGTACACATCGCCACTGGGGGAGACAAAGGCGGCCGGGCGGGCGTGGTGACACAGTGCCAGCCTTCATAGATGCTGCTTCTGATGCTGCTGCTGCTACTCGCTACTAATGGCACTTGCCCTGAGAGCCTGTGTGGGCTACCTTGGGGGGCTTTGCCTTTGTCTGCGTGCAAGTGAACTCGCTCACTAAGTGACTTAGTGCTGCATTACTCACCCAGCCACTCAACCAGCCACTCAACCACTCATCCACCCAGCCACTCACCCAGCCACTCACCCACCTACCCAACCACCCATCCAACCACTCGCCCACTCACCCACCCAGCCACTCACTCACCCACCCACCCAGCCACTCATCCACCCGCCCACCCAGCCACTCGCCCACCCAGCCACTCATGCACCCACCCATCCACTCACATGCCCACCCACCCATCCACTCAACCAACCACCCACCCAGCCACTTACCCTCCCACCCAGCCACTCACCCACCTAGCCACTCACCCGCCCACCCACCCACCCATCCACCCAACCGCCCACCCAGCCACTCACCCACCCACCCAGCCACTCACAAAGCCACTCACCCGACTACCCACCCAACCATCCACCCACCCAGCCACTCACCCACCCAGCCACTCACGCACCCACCCACCCAGCCACTCACCTACCCAGCCACTCACCCACCCACCCAGCCACTCACGCACCCACTCACCCAGCCACTCACCTACCCAGCCACTCACCCAGCCACTCACCCACCCACCTACCCAACCATCCACCCACCCAGCCACTCACGCACCCACCCACCCAGCCACTCACCTACCCAGCTACTCACGCACCCACCCAACCACTCACCTACCCAGCCACTCACCCAGCCACTCACCCAGCCACTCACGCACCCACCCAGCCACTCAGCCAGCCCTTGCCCCGACAGCCTGTGCGGGCCTACCCGGGTGAGCTTTGTCTTCTGTTGGCCCGGTGCTGTGTGCGCGTCCCGCGTGTCCATCCGTGCACGCAGGGGCCACGGTGATCTGCGGTGGCCTCACGCCGTTCAAGGGCTACACTCTGCGCGTGACCGCCACGAACGCGGCCACCGGAGGAAGTGGCTCACGTTACGAATCGTTCTCGGAGCTTGTCTTCAACACCCTTGAAGGAGGTGAGGCCTGGGGCTCAGGGTCAGGGGCTCTGGGGGTCTCAGGGGGTCAGGGGGTCAGGGTCTAGATGTGAGACCGGGTGTCAGGGTCAGTGTCTTCGAGAGTTGAGACCGGGTCTCAAGGTTAGGGTCTCAGGTTCAGAATCTGGAGTTGATGACGGGTCTAAGGGTCAGAGTCTAGAGTTGAGACTGGGTCTCAAGGTCAGAGTCTCATGATCAGGGTCTAAAGTTGAGACTGGATCTCAGGGTCAGAGTCTCAGGGTCAGAGTCTAAGGGTCAGGGTCTAAAGTTGAGACTGGGTCTCAGAGTCAGGGTCTAGATGTGAAACCAAGTCTCAGGTTCAAAGTCTAGATGTGAAACCGGGTCTCAGGGTCAGGGTTTAGAGAGTTGAGACCGGGTCACAGGATCAGAGTCTCAGGATCTGGGTCTAGAGACTTGAGACTGAGTCTCAGGGTCAATGTCTAAATGTGAGACCGGGTCTCAGGGTCAGGGTTTAGAGACTTGAGACCGGGTCTCAGGATCAGGGTCTCAGGGTCAGAGTCTCAGGGTCATGGTCTAAAGTTGAGACTGGGTCTCAGGGTCAAAGTCTAGAGTTGAGACCGAGTGTCAGGGTTAGGGTCTCAGGATCAGAATCTGGAGTTGAGAACGGGTCTCAGGGTCAGGGTCTCAGAGTCAGGGTCTAAGGGTCAGGGTCTAAAGTAGAGACCGGGTCTCATGGTCAGAGTCTAGATGTGAGACCAGGTCACAGGATCAGTGTCCTTCCATGACCCCCCCCCCCCCATAACCTCTCTCCCCTCCCTCCCTGTCCCCCCACCCCCCCCCAGTGCCCACAGAGCCCCGGGCCCTGAACCTGCACCTGGTGCAGCACAACGCCGTGAGGGTCACGTGGGACAAGCCGGCGGACCCCCGCGGGGTGCTCAAGAATTACCTGGTGACCCTCTGGGCCGGGGACGACCTGGTCGTGCAGAGGAACGAGAGCCATCGTGACGTCACGTACCCAGACCTCTCCTTCCTCACCCACTACCACGTGCAGGTGGGGGCGCTCTAGCGGCAAACTTCCTTTGATCTCCTTTGAAATTACAGTTTGAAGTTTCCCTGTGCAACATGGCCGCTGTGACGTCTCTCCCCCCTATGCAACATGGCCGCTGTGACGTCTCACCCCCCTGTGCAACATGGCCGCTGTGACGTCTCACCCCCCTGTGCAACATGGCCGCTGTGACGTCTCACCCCCCTGTGCAACATGGCCGCTGTGACGTCTCTCCCCCCTATGCAACATGGCCGCTGTGACGTCTCACCCCCCTATGCAACATGGCCGCTGTGACGTCCCCCCCCTATGCAACATGGCCGCTGTGACGTCTCACCCCCCTATGCAACATGGCCGCTGTGACGTCTCACCCCCCTGTGCAACATGGCCGCTGTGACGTCTCTCCCCTATGCAACATGGCCGCTGTGACGTCTCACCCCCCTGTGCAACATGGCCGCTGTGACGTCTCTCCCCTGTGCAACATGGCCGCTGTGACGTCTCTCCCCTGTGCAACATGGCCGCTGTGACGTCTCACCCCCCTATGCAACATGGCCGCTACGAAGGGCCCTCATGCAACATGGCCGCCCAATATGGCAGCTGTGACGTCCAGCACTTGCCCCTACAGCCCTGCTAGAGGCTACCTGGGGGAGCTTTGTCTGTGTGTGGTGTGTGTAGTACGTAGACACTGCTGCTACTAGCAGCACTTGCCCCTACAGCCCTGCTAGAGGCTACCTGGGGGAGCTCTGTCTGTGTGTGATGTGTGTAGTACATAGCCAATGCTGATACTAGCAGCACTTGCCCCTACAGCCCTGCTAGAGGCTACCTGGAGGAGCTTTACCTGTGTCGGCGTCTTTGTCCAGGTGATGGCGTTCAATGGCAGACACAAAAGCCAAGTTGTAGGACAGAGCATAACCACCAAGTGTACGTCACTCACTCACCCACTCACTAACCTAGTCACTCACCTACTCACCCACTCACTCACCTCGTCACTCACCTACTCACCTACTCACCTAGTCACTCACCCACCCACTCACCCACCCACTCACCCACTCACCTAGTCACTCACTCACCTAATCACTCACCCACCCACTCACTCACCTACTCACCTAATCACTCACCCACCCACTCGCCTACTCACCTACTCACCAAGTCACCCACCAATCACCTTCTCACCTAGTCACTCACCCACCCACTCGCTCACCCACTCGTCTACTCATCTACTCACCCACTCACTCAACCACTCACCTACTCACCTAGTTGCTCACCCACCCACTCACTCACCCACTCACTTCCTCACCCACTCACCTATTCACTCACCTAGTCACTCACCTATCCACGCACCCACTCACCAACTCGCCCACTCACCTACTCACCCACTCACCTACCCATTAATTTGCCTACCTACTCAGCTACTTACCGACTCACCTACTCACCTACCCACCCAATCACCTACCCACTCACCTACTGATCCGCTCACCTACCCACCCACTCACCTACTCACTCAACCACTCACCTACTGGCCTACACGCCCACTCACCTACTCACCCACCCACTCTATCACCTACCTACCCACTCACCTACTCACCCACTTACCTACTCACCCACTTGCCCACTCACCTACCCATTGATTCACCTACTCATTCAACAACTCACCTACCAATCCACCCACTCACCTACCCACTTACCTACTCACCCACTTACCTACTCACCCACTTGCCCACTCACCTACCCATTGATTCACCTACTCACTCAACAACTCACCTACCAATCCACCCACTCACCCACCCACTCACTGACCCACCCACCCACTCACCTACTCACTCAACCACTCACCTACTCACGCACCCACTCTATCACCTACCTACCAAATCACCTACCCACTCACCTACTCACCCACTCGCCCACTCACCTACCCATTGATTCACCTACTCACTCACCAACTCACCTACCAATCCACCCAATCACCTACCCACTCACCTACTCACCCACTCACCGACCCACCCACCCACTCACCTACTCACTCAACCACTCACCTACTGGCCTACACGCCCACTCACCTACTCACCCACCCACTCTATCACCTACCTACCCACTCACCTACTCACCCACTTACCTACTCACCCACTTGCCCACTCATCTACCCATTGATTCACCTACTCACTCAACAACTCACCTACCAATCCACCTACCCACCCACCCACTCACCGACCCACCCACCCACTCACCTACTCACCCACCCACTCACCTACTCACCCACCCACTCACCTACTCACCCACCCACTCACCAACCCCCCACTCACCTACCCCCCCCACACTCACCCACCCACTCACCTACCCACCCACCCACTCACCGACCCACCCACCCACTCACCTACTCACCCACCCACTCACCTACTCACCCACCCACTCACCTACTCACCCACCCACTCACCTACCCACCCACCCACTCACCGACCCACCCACTCACCTACTCACCCACCCACTCACCAACCCCCCACTCACCTACCCCCCCCCCCCACACTCACCCACCCACTCACCTACTCACCCACCCACTCACCTACCCACCCACCCACTCACCGACCCACCCACCCACTCACCTACTCACCCACCCACTCACCAACCCCCCACTCACCTACCCCCCCCCCCCACACTCACCCACCCACTCACCTACTCACCCACCCACTCACCTACCCACCCACCCACTCACCGACCCACCCACCCACTCACCTACTCACCCACCCACTCACCAACCCCCCACTCACCTACCCCCCCCCCACACTCACCCACCCACTCACCTACTCACCCACCCACTCACCTACCCACCCACCCACTCACCGACCCACCCACCCACTCACCTACTCACCCACCCACTCACCAACCCCCCACTCACCTACCCCCCCCCACACTCACCCACCCACTCACCTACTCACCCACCCGCTCACCTACTCACCCACCCACTCACCTACCCACCCACCCACTCACCGACCCACCCACCCACTCACCTACTCACCCACCCACTCACCAACCCCCCACTCACCTA
>NW_027621623.1:0-22500 GCF_964198595.1 Lampetra fluviatilis | reverse complement strand
CACACCCACTAAACACACACACACACACCCACTAAACACACACACACACACCCACTAAACACACACACACACCCACTAAGTTTGGAATCTTATTGATTGATTGCTTCTGTGAACAGGTGTCTTTTATACAGGTAACGATCTGAGATTAGGAGCAGTCCCTTTAAGAGTGTGCTCATAATCTCAGCTCGTTAGCTGTATAAAAGACACCTGGGAGCCAGAAATCTTTCCGATTGAGAGGGGCTCAAATACTGATTTCCCTCATTAAAATGCAAATCAATTCATAACATTTTTGACGTGCGTTTTTCTGGATTTTGTTGTTGTTATTGTGTCTCTCACTGTTCAAATAAACCCACCATTAAACTTATAGACTGATCATTTCTTTGTCAGTGGGCAAACGTACAAAATCAGCAGGGGATCAAATACTTTTTTACCCTCACTGTAGGTGAGTGTACAGGTGAGTGTGCTCCTAATCTCAGCTCGTTACCTGTATAAAAGACACCTGTTCACAAAAGCAATCAATCAGATTGAAAACTCTCCACCATGGCCAAGACCAAAGAGCTCTGCAAGGATGTCAGGGACAAGATTGTAGACCTACACAAGGCTGGATTTTGCTGTTGTTATTCTGTCTTTCACTGTTCAAATAAACCTACCATTAAAATTATAGACTGATCATTTCTTTGTCAGTGGGCAAACGTACAAAATCAGCAGGGGATGAAATACTTTTTTCCCTCACTGTAGATGGATAACAACAACTGTTTCAAGTTCATCAAGTTTTTCATTAATAGGTACAGCCTTGTGAGCCGTGCGGGTTGTGAACACATTGTCCTGCGGAGGGAGCTGGTAGGAACGTTGGGTTGCTCGGTCAATGGCCTGCAGGGTCAACGGCGACGTGGTGTATTCCGCAAAATATTCCCGACTGTGAGGGCGGGCACAAGCCGGTAGTGAGTAGGTGAAACGTTGAGTTTTATAAGGGCACCACGGGGTGAGCAGCCCCTCCCCACCCTCCCCTCCCCACCCAGCCCCTCCCCACCCTCCCCACCCAGCCCCTCCCCACCCTCCCCACCCTGCCCCTCCCTGCACGACGGACGGACGGACACAATAATCCCCTGTGGGCTGGTGTAACCAGGAGGTTCCTACCAGTATAAACCAGCAAATATTTTTTTTAAAAACGTATTCAAAACGCCGTGTGCAGAAATCCCAATATGGTACAAGTCAAAAAAAAACCCACAAGTTTTCGATTTAAAGCTTTCGTGACTGCAGGGATTCATCTTCTTGGTTCTTTCGGTAAAGTCATCACGTAGAAGGGAAATAATAAAATAATAAAAATAAAACATAATAAAATACAATTCTCAAACATAATAAAATAATTGTGAGAATAATTTTATTATGTTTCATTTTTATTATTTTATTATTTCCCTTCTACGCGACTTTACCGAAAGAACCAAGAAGAGCTGTCACCTTTCCGTTACGTCAGGGCCACGCCCCCTAGGCTTCCCCCCATTGGCTATGGACCAGGACCGGCAGAGCCAATCATCGTGACGAGCTGTGATACGTCAGTGAGCCGGATATATCCTCACATTACACAAGCCTCTGTCATCTGGTGGGACAACCACAGCAAGAATCAATCGCTGAAGTTGGCAAAAGGGGGCTGCTGTATCAAGAAGCCATATAGGTGTAGAGTAAAATGGGGACGTGACGTCATGCGTGCCGTTCAGTGCGATGACGTCACGTCTCCCAGGGTACTTAAGGGAGACCACGTGACGTGGGCGGGGCCACCGTGGGAACGGGTAGAGTAGGAAGGGTGAAGAGGGAACCAGTGGGTAGAGAGAGAGGGGATCGAGTGGTGAGTCTGGGGAGAAGCCGGTGGTAGTAGCCGTAGATGTGCTTCTCTCTCTCCGCTCGGTGGAGTCGGCAGAGTCCACGATCCGACACGAGAGAGAGAGAGACCGGAGCTAGACGGGCAGGGACCTTGACTCAGAGTAGGAGCCCTAGCCCCTGGGAGTTGTGTGCCCTGCTGTGTAGTATTGTAACTGCTTTAATAAACATTGGCGAAAGCCCTGAACGTACCTCCGTCTCCGAGTGCGTCCGTGGGAACTTCTCTACATAGGTAAGAGAGAGGAGGGCGGGTATGTTATTAACCGGGTAAAACCTTAACTGCTTCATGGCACCATTGGAACCTCCTTTGCCAGCAGTAGCAAAATATGATAATTGTTTTTTTTTACCCTTTTATCTGGCAACAAAACTGACACCTTTTCTTTTTTTACAAGGAGTCATGTTTGCATTGACCACAATACCTGCGGTCGGAATGCAAACAAAACACACAACTCTGATAATGTGTGTGCACTGTCCTTGAAGTTGATTGGTCCACACCCGAGACAGCTTTCCTTAGAGCCTAGTCTCACATGGTGTTGGACCAGATGACGCCAAAAGGCGCACAACTCAAAGACAACGCACCATCAGAGTACGAGAGCTCTGGGTGAAGCATTTACACCATTGGAACCTCATTTGCCAGTAATTATCATATTTTTTACTGGCAAATGAGGTTCCAATGGTGCAATTAAAGTTGTTTAGAAGTCAAAAGTCTCTCCCCCCCCCTCTCACATTACCGCAGCTGCTTCTAAATTCCTCTGTTGATATGTAAACTCCTTTGTCAAGGCGCTCTGCATCCTCCCACCCAGCTTAAATATACGCTGCCGAGCTTAGCGGTGTTCATTCAGACGCTGTCTTTCCGACAGACCTGTTTTCTTCACCTGAGGACGGCTGCTTGCGTTGTGGCCGAAACGTCGTGAGAATTGTATCTTATTATGTTGTATTATTTTATTATTTCCCTTCTACGTAACTTTACCGAAAGAACCAAGAAGATGATCAGAGTTGTGTGTTTTGTTTGCATTCCGACCGCAGGTATTGTGGTCAATGCAAACATGACTCCTTGTAAAAAAGGTGTCAGTTTTGTTGCCAGATAGAAGGGTAAAAAAAACAATTATCATATTTTGCTACTGGCAAAGGAGGTGCCAATGGTGTAAATGCTTTACCCCGAGCTCTCATACTCTGATGGTGCGTTGTCTTTGAGTTGTGCGCCTTTTGGCGTCATCTGGTCCAACACCATGTGAGACTAGGCTCTAAGGAAAGCTGTCTCGGGTGTGGACCAATCAACTTCAAGGACCATGTGAGACTAGGCTCTAAGGAAAGCTGTCTCGGGTGTGGACCAATCAACTTCAAGGACCATGTGAGACTAGGCTCTAAGGAAAGCTGTCTCGGGTGTGGACCAATCAACTTCAAGGACAGTGCATACATTATCAGAGTTGTGTGTTTTGTTTGCATTATAACCGCAGGTATTGTGGTCTATGCAAACACGACTCCTTGTAAAAAAAAAAGGTGTCAGTTTTGTTGCCAGATAAAAAGGGTTAAAAAAAAAACAATTATCATATTTTGCTACTGCTGGCACAGGAGGTTCCAATGGTGCCATGAAGCAGTTAATGTTTAATTTCAGTTATTTTATTATTTCCCTTCCACGTCGCTTCACCGAAAGAACCAAGAAGAAGACATTTGTGTGTTTTCGAATCACCAAAATAAAGCTTTAATAACAATGTGACAACGGTAATGATAAGAAAGTGTGATTCAAACGCGGCTGTTGATGCAGTTGGAGGCTTAGCCCCCCCCACCCCAACCCCTCACTTTGTGTTGCGATCGAAACGTCGTGAAGAGTTTTTGACGAATTTTTTTTTTCTTAATTTTTGTTATTTTTTTTTATTTTCCATCTCCGTGACTCTACCGAAGAAAACCGAACAAAATAGATTCCTGCGATCAATAAAGTTTTAAGTAAAAACTTTATTTTTATAAATTAAATAATAAAATATTCCAGCCCCCACCCCCCACCTCCCCCACCCCCCTCCACCCCCCCCCCCACCCACCACCATCCACCACTCGCCACGATTTTAATTCGTCAGTTTTATTTTTAATTTTTGTTAAAACTTACAAACTCGCACGGAAAGAACGTTTTTGTTTCTATTGCAGGCGTTGGTTACCTACCGTGGTTACCGCGGCGACCGCGGTTACCTCTATCGCGGTTACCAAGGCTACCACCTCTATCATGGTTACCATGACTACCACCTCTGCCATGGTTACCATGACTACCACATCTATCGCGGTTACAATGGCTGCCAACTCTACCATGGTTACCATGGCTACCACATCTATCATGGTTACCATGGCTACCACCGCGACCATGTATAGAACCATGGAGTACCCATGAAGACCCACAGAGACCCACAGAGACCCACAGAGACCCATAGAGACCCTTAGAGACCCACAGAGACCCTTAGAGACCCAAAGAGACCCACAGAGACCCACAGAGACCCACAGAGACCCAAAGAGACCCGCAGAGACCCACAGAGACCCACAGAGACCCAGAGACCCACAGAGACCCACAGAGACCCACAGAGACCCAAAGAGACCCACAGAGACCCACAGAGACCCACGGAGACCCACAGAGACCCACAGAGACCCACAGAGACCCACAGAGACCCATATAGACCCTTAGAGACCCAATAAGACCCACAGACACCCACGGAGACCCACAGAGACCCACAGAGACCCACATAGACCCATAGAGACCCTTAGAGACCCACAGAGACCAAAAGAGACCCACAGAGACCCATAGAGACCCTTAGAGACCCAAAGAGACCCACAGACACCCACAGAGACGCTTAGAGACCCAAAGAGACCCACAGAGACCCTTAAAGACCCACAGAGACCCACAGAGACTCACAAAGACTCACAGAGACACACAGAGACATATAAAGATCCATAGAGACCCACAGAGACTCACAAAGACTCACATAGACACACAGAGACACACAGAGACCCAGAGACCCACAGAGACCCACATAAACCCACACAGACCCATAGAGACCCATACAGACCCACAGAGACCCATAGAGACCCATACTTATCCACAGAGACCCATACAGATCCACAAAGACCGACAGAGACCCATACAGACCCACAGAGACCCATAGAGACCCACAGAGACCCATACAGATCCACAGAGACCCACAGAGACCCACAGAGACTCAGAGACCCACAGAGACTCATACAGAGCCACAGAGACCCATACAGACCCACAGAGACCCACAGAGACCCATACAGACCCACAGAGATCTACAGAGACCCACATAGACACACAGAGACCCATAGAGACCCAACGAGACCCACAGAGATCCATAGAGACTCACAGAGACACACAGAGACCCACAGAGACCCATACTGACCCACAGAGACCCACATAGACCCACAGAGACCCACAGACACCCACATAGAACTGAAAAGACCCACAGAGACCCAGAGACCCACAGAGACCCACACAGACCCACACAGACCCACAGAGACACACAGAGACACACAGAGACACACATGGACCCATAGAGACCCACACAGACCCACAGAGACCCATACTGATCCACACAGACCCACACAGACCCACAGAGACCAATACAGATCCACAAAGACCCACAGAGACCCACAGAGACCCACAGAGACCCATAGAGACCCACAAAGACCCACAGCGACCCACAGAGACCCATACAGACCCACAGAGACCCATACAGACCCACAGAGACCCACAGAGACCCACAGAGACCCATACAGACCCACAGAGACCCATACAGACCCACAGAGACCCATAGAGACACACAGAGACCCACAGAGACCCATATAGACTCACAGAGACCCACAGAGACCCATAACCCCACGCGTATTTTGAACTTGTTTGGCACCACACGTAGCCAACCGTGGCTAATCGGAGGTGCGGGTCAAGGACAACCAACAAACACAACAACAACAAACACAACAACAACAAACACATCAACAACAACAACAACACGAGGCAGCAGCTCTACAGACAACGAGTTTGCCAAAACCTAGACGACGATTTGAAAGTGCCCACGCACGTACGCACAGTGCAAAAGAATTCCAGCATATACGTAACCACCAACACCTCCCCCGCCCGCCTCCCTCCCCACACCGAACCGTGACGGCTAACCATGAAGACTCGCCCGTAACCGGGTCTTAACCGTAACCGTTATCACGAGCCCTTAGCCACGACCTCCTGCGTACCGGGCAAGGTAGTTAACATCTCGCAGGGTCCGAGATCGAACTCACGACCTCTTGCGTACCGGGCGAGGTTGTTAACATTTTACAGGGTCAGGGATCGAACCCACGACCTCTTGTAGACCAGGCAAGGTAATTAACATCCCGCGGGGGTCCAGGGATCGAACCCACGACCTCCTGCGTACCAGGCAAGGTAGTTAACATCTTGCAGGGTCAGAGATCAAACCCACGACCTCCTGCGTACCAGGCAAGGTAGTTAACATCTCGCAGAGTCCGAGATCGAACTCACGACCTCCTGCCTACCAGGCAAGGTAGTTAACATCTCGCAGGGTCCGGGATCGATCCCACGACGTCCTGCGTACCAGGCAAGGTAGTTAACATCCCGCGGGGGTCCAGGGTCGAACCCACGACCTCCTGCGTACCGGGCAAGGTAGTTAACATCTCGCAGGGTCAGGGATCGATCCCACGACCTCCTGCGTACCGGGCAAGGTAGTTAACATCTCGCAGGGTCAGGGATCGAACCCACGACCTCCTGCGTACCGGGCAAGGTAGTTAACATCTCGCAGGGTCAGGGATCGAACCCACGACCTCCTGCGTACCGGGCAAGGTAGTTAACATCTCGCAGGGTCAGGGATCGATCCCACGACCTCCTGCGTACCGGGCAAGGTAGTTAACATCTCGCAGGGTCAGAGATCAAACCCACGACCTCCTGCGTACCAGGCAAGGTAGTTAACATCTCGCAGGGTCCGGGATCGAACCCACGACCTCCTGCGTACCGGGCGAGGTTGTTAACATCTCGCAAAGTCCGAGATCGAACTCACGACCTCTTGCGTGCCAGGCAAGGTAGTTAACATCTCGCAGGGTCCGGGATCGATCCCACGACCTCCTGTAGACCAGGCAAGGTAGTTAACATCTCGCAGGGTCCGAGATCGAACCCACGACCTCTTGCGTGCCAGGCGAGGTAGTTAACATCTCGCAGGGTCAGGGATCGAACCCACGACCTCCTGCGTACCGGGCGAGGTTGTTAACATCTCGCAGAGTCCGAGATCGAACTCACGACCTCCTGCGTACCAGGCAAGGTAGTTAACATCTCGCAGCGTCAGGGATCGAACCCACGACCTCCTGCGTACCGGGCAAGGTAGTTAACATCTCGCAGAGTCCGAGATCGAACCCACGACCTCCTGCGTACCAGGCAAGGTAGTTAACATCTCGCAGAGTCCGAGATCGAACCCACGACCTCCTGCGTACCGGGCGAGGTTGTTAACATTTCGCAGGGTGAGGGATCGAACCCACGACCTCCTGCGTACCGGGCAAGGTAGTTAACATCTCGCAGAGTCCGAGATCGAACCCACGACCTCCTGCGTACCGGGCAAGGTAGTTAACATCTCGCAGAGTCCGAGATCGAACCCACGACCTCCTGCGTACCGGGCAAGGTAGTTAACATCTCGCAGGGTCCGAGATCGAACCCACGACCTCTTGCGTGCCAGGCGAGGTAGTTAACATCTCGCAGGGTCAGGGATCGAACCCACGACCTCCTGCGTACCGGGCGAGGTTGTTAACATCTCGCAGAGTCCGAGATCGAACCCACGACCTCCTGCGTACCGGGCGAGGTTGTTAACATCTCGCAGGGTCAGGGATCGAACCCACGACCTCCTGCGTACCGGGCAAGGTAGTTAACATCTCGCAGGGTCCGGGATCGAACCCACGACCTCTTGCGTACCGGGCGAGGTTGTTAACATTTCACAGGGTCAGGGATCGAACCCACGACCTCTTGTAGACCAGGCGAGGTAATTAACATCTCGCAGAGTCCGAGATCGAACCCACGACCTCTTGCGTACCAGGCAAGGTAATTAACATCTCGCAGAGTCCGAGATCGAACTCACGACCTCTTGCGTACCAGGCAAGGTAGTTAACATCTCGCAGAGTCCGAGATCGAACCCACGACCTCCTGCGTACCGGGCGAGGGAGTCAACATCTCAGCCGCTCACCCCAAGCTCTAAGTGATCCCGGGGTTCCCATAAGCCCCCGGCTCTCACATGAACTGAGTTGTGACGTAATTTTACAGTCTGTCGAAGGCGAACGGCGCGGCGATACATTCCTCTCGACGAGCTCTACGCGATGCGCTCATCGAAGATTCAAAGTTTATCTTCTTGGTTCTTTCGGTAAAGTCGCGTAGAAGGGAAATAATAAAATAATAAAAAATAAAACATAATAAAATATTTTAGTTCTTTCGGTAAAGTCACGTAGAAGGGAAATAATAAAAAAATAAAACATAATAAAATAATAAAAAATAAAACATAATAAAATATTTTATTACGTTATATTTTTTATTATTTTATTATTTCCCTTCTACGTGGCGACTTTACCGAAAGAACCAAGAAGATGAATCCCTGCAGTCACGAAAGCTTTAAATCGAAATTCAAAGTTTCGTTTCTTCTGCGCAAAACAAATCGGTCGCCCACGGCGTTCGCAACACGCCGTGGGGACGGAGTCGCCAGAAATAATTCTAGATTTGAAGCTTTCGTGACTGCAAGGATTCACACTCTCAGGTTTTTTCGGTGGTGTCACGTGGGTGAAAATAAAATAAAAATTAATACAAATTTATGAAAGTAAAAAAATAAAATTCACGACGTTTCGGAGGCAACACAAGCCTCCGTCTTCAGGTGGAACCGTCACAGCTACGATTGCTGTATCAAGTAAGATACAGGGTCGCAAACGGGTACCCGTACCCGGCCGTACCCGTACCCTACCCGTACCCGGCCGGGTACCCGTACCCGTACCCGGCCGGGTACGGGTAGGGTACGGGTATCGGGTACCCGATTGCGACCTCTGGGATGAAGCCATGTTGCAGGCGCGGGTGGGTTGATTCTAGGAACTTGAATTGTGAGAAGAGACAAGACGTTGGGAAATGAGTGACAAACGGTGACTCACCAGTGACTCACGGTCTACCCGCACCCGTACCCGGCCGGGTATCGGGTACCCGGTTGCGACCTCTGTGGCCCGGCCTACCCAGGAGTCTTAAAGAACGGCGATAATTTAGCAAAACAGAGCCATTTATCGCGGTAACCTTCGAATGAAATCGCTAAAGCTACGTGTCACGCACGCTTTGAATGCTTCGTAACGTATCACATTGTACTGTACTCGCCGAGATTCTGTCCGTCGTCTGCGCACTTGAACGATGTTTAGGGTTGTCGATGGCAAATTTTGGCGAATCGATATCGCCATCGTAAGATCGAAATGCCCCGAGTCGGAGCGTCGTTTTTGGCTGCTGCAGCTCCTTACTATTAAAATTCCTTCCCTTTATTACGCTAAGCCTACCTCCTCCCTTTGTTGCTGCTAATCCTACACAATGCACGGGCATAATATGACTTTGAGACCCCCCCCCGCCCACCTCCTACGCATTCCACAAGTAGTGACTAATCCCATATCAGCATTTTCCATAAATATGCCAAATTCCTCTGTTGATATGCAAATTCCTTTGTCAAGGCGCCCTTCCCTCTCTAGCCCAGCAGCTTAAATATACGCTGCCAAGCTTGGTGGTGCCCATTCAAACGCTGTCTTTCCGACAGACCTGTTCTTCACCCGAGGACGGCTGCTTGCGTTGTGGCCGAAACGTCGTGAGAATTGTATCTTAATGTTTTATTTATATTATTTTATTATTTTCCTTCTACGTGATGACTTTACCGAAAAAAACCAAGATGGGCACCTGTACTCTGACGATACTGTGACGAGCATGGGGCATCGTCTTTGCTGCTGTTCGCCTCATTGGCGTAGGCCAATCAGTCTCAAAGGCAGTGCCACGTCACATCAGCCGCACCACCTCTACATAACAATAGGCTCAGTCAACCATTCTACACAACAAAGGCTCATTTCCTGGCAGCGATTTCAGCCGCACCACCTCTACATAACAATAGGCTCAGTCAACCATTCTACACAACAAAGACTTATTTCCTGGCAGCGATTTCAGCCACACCACCTCTACATAACAAAAGGCTCAGTCAACCATTCTATACAACAAAGACTCATTTCCTGGCAGCGATTTCAGCCACACCACCTCTACATAACAATAGGCTCAGTCAACCATTCTACACAACAAAGACTTATTTCCTGGCAGCGATTTCAGCCACACCACCTCTACATAACAATAGGCTCAGTCAACCATTCTACACAACAAAGACTCATTTCCTGGCAGCGATTTCAGCCGCACCACCTCTACACAACAAAAGGCTCAGTCAACCATTCTACACAACAAAGACTCATTTCCTGGCAGCGATTTCAGCCGTACCACCTCTACATAACAAAAGGCTCAGTTAACCTTTGTACACAACAAAGACTCATTTCCTGGCAGCGATTTCAGCCGTACCACCTCTACATAACAAAAGGCTCAGTCAACCATTCTACACAACAAAGACTCATTTCCTGGCAGCGATTTCAGCCGCACCACCTCTACATAACAATAGGCTCAGTCAACCATTCTACACAACAAAGACTCATTTCCTGGCAGCGATTTCAGCCACACCACCTCTACATAACAAAAGGCTCAGTTAACCTTTCTACACAACAAAGACTCATTTCCTGGCAGCGATTTCAGCCACACCACCTCTACATAACAAAAGGCTCAGTCAACCATTCTACACAACAAAGACTCATTTCATGGCAGCGATTTCAGCCGCACCACCTCTACATAACAAAAGGCCCAGTTAACCTTTCTACACAACAAAGACTCATTTCCTGGCAGCGATTTCAGCCGCACCACCTCTACATAACAAAAGGCTCAGTCCCATTTACACGCACCTGTATATCATCCGCACGTAGTTTACACAACAAAGGCTCATTCCTAACAGCGTGCTTCAGCCGCACCGAACCTCACAAAAATAATATCCAGGTGCCTACCTTGGCTCCTCCCACCCTCAACCAGTATATATACGAGGACTGTTTTCTTGGAATTTCTCATTTACTTGATACAGCAATCGTGCTGTGACGGTTCCACCCGAAGACGGAAGCTTGTGTTGCCTCCGAAACGTCGTGATTTTTATTTTATTTTATTAATTTTAATCTTTTTTACCTACGTCACTTTACCGAAAAAACCTAAGAAATATGAATCCTTGCAGTCACGAAAGCTTCAAATCTAGAAAGAAATAGAGACGTTTGTTATTGGACACGATGCATAATCCTAATACATCAACACCCAGGTCTGCCATTCTGTCATCCTGTGACTAACGCGCCACGGATTGGTTGAAGTGCGTCACGTGACCGGGGCCAAGCAGCCAACCAGAGGCGCGCCCCTCACAAACATGGACGCGCAGTCATCACGCACAGCTCAGCCCGCGTTCGTGTGTAATGACGTCATGCCTCCAACCACTCACGTACAGTGCTGACTTTTCCCCCCACTATGAAAGTTTAATTAGATAACAAACACACAGTTTTGTGTGTGTGTGTCGTTCTGTCACTGACGCCTAAACTTGCCAGAAGATTTATATAGAAGATAAAATAGGTGGTTGGGGGGGGGGGGCGATGCAGGCAATGCATCATAACACTTTAGTCCTGTGTGTGTGTGGTAGAATGCACAGTTGGCACAGTAGGGGCACAGGTGGTGCATCAGCCAGTCGTCTCGGTCATCTCGGTCAGTCGACCCGTGGCACCTGCTGGGTCTGCCCCGTGACCTCCTCCTGCCAGCGGGCGTTCGACACTTCACGTGGTAGCCTCAAGGTGCACATGGCCTGGCACAAGCGTCGTGGTGACGTCACCGCCACTTAGTGGCGAATGGCGGTTGTTGTTGTTGTTGTTGAGTGACTTGATTCCTTGAAGAAATGTATCATCCATTTGGCGATCGCTCATCTGAAACCACTCGTTGTTAAGACTTGACGTGGAGCTTTCCGTGACTGCCGGAATTACTCTGTGGTTCTTTGGGTGAAGTCTACGTAGAAGGGAAATAAATGGACGTTGAATTTAAATAAATGACATTTTTACTTATATTAATTTTACATTTTTCTTTACCTACGTGACTTTACCGAAAAAAAACCCTAAGAATATGAATCCTTGCAGTCACGAAAGCTTCAAATCTAGAATGAATTCAAATGTCATTTATTTTCTTTCTACGTAGACTTTACCGAAATAAGCAAAGTGTAACACCGCTTTACACCATTGGGACCTCCTTTGCCAGTAGCAAAATATGATAATAGTTTTTTTTACCCTTTTATGTGGCAACAAAATTGACACCTTTTTACGAGGAATCATGTTTGCATTGACCACAATACCTGCAAACAAAAACACACAACTCTGATGATGTATGCACTGTCCTTGAAGTTGATTGGTCCACGCCCGAGACAGCTTTTCTTAGAGCCTAGTCTCACATGGTGTTGGACCAGATGACGCCAAAAGGCGCACAACTCAAAGACAACGCACCATCAGAGTATGAGAGCTCGGGGTAAAGCATTTACACCATTGGAACCTCCTTTACCAGTAGCAAAATATGATAATTGTTTTTTTTACCCTTCTATCTGGCAACAAAACTGACACCTTTTTTACAAGGAGTCATGTTTGCATTGACCACAATACCTGCAGTCGTAATGCAAACAAAAAACACAACTCTGATAATGTATGCACTGTCCTTGAAGTTGATTGGTCCACGCCCGAGACAGCTTTTCTTAGAGCCCAGTCTCACATGGTGTTGGACCAGATGACGCCAAAAGGCGCACAACTCAAAGACAATGCAGCATCAGAGTATGAGAGCTCTGGGTGAAGCGTTTACACCATTGGAACCTCCTTTGCCAGCAGTAGCAAAATATGATAATTGTTTTTTTTACCCTTTTATCTGGCAACAAAACTGACACCTTTTTTACAAGGAGTCATCTGGTCCAACACCATGTGAGACTAGGCTCAAAGAAAAGCTGTCTCGGGTGTGGACCAATCAATTTCAAGGACAGTGCACACACATTATCAGAGTTGTGTGTTTTGTTTGCATTCCGACCGCAGGTATTGTGGTCAATGCAAACACGACTCCTTGTAAAAAAAAACTGGTGTCAGCTTTGTTGCCAGATAGAAGGGTAAAACAAAACAATCATCAGTAACACCGGTTGTTATTGCCAGAAAGGGCATTTAAACCGATTCTTATTTTTCAAGTGACGACGATGACGACGATGATGGTGGTGATGATGATGGTGATGACGATGACGATGGTGATGATGGTGGTGATGATGATGGTGATGATGATGGTGATGATGATGATGGTGATGATGATGATGGTGATGATGACGATGATGGTGATGATGATGGTGGTGATGATGATGGTGATGATGATGATGGTGATGATGACGATGATGATGGTGATGATGGCGATGACGATGATGGTGGTGATGACGACGATGACGACGACGATGACGATGATGGTGATGATGACGGTGATGGTGACGATGGCGATGATGATGACGATGACGACGGTGATGATGACGATGCTCTCCCACCACACCCCTCTCCAGCCTGACCCCTCCCCTAACCGAATCGCTCTGTCCCACCGCTCTCTCGACACGCTCGCACGCCACGTGGCCACAAGGCCTCATCACCACCACCATCACCACCACCATCACTACCACCATCACCGCCACCACCACCGCCACCGCCACCACCATCACCTAGGTAAACCGACGTCTGTAGCCGCTGACTCGCAGCTTCCAGAACCTCCTCCAAGAGGCTTCTCCTGCGCGCCGGAGAGCGGTCGGAGAGAGGAGGAGGGGGCGGTGGCGGTGGATGATGTGGACGATGATGTGGAGAGTGTCGATGATGATGATGGGGTGGAGGAGGAGGAGGAGAGTGATGATGATGATGTTGATGATGATGGGGTGGAGGAGTTGGAGAGTGTCGATGATGATGATGTGGAGGAGGAGGAGAGTGATGATGATGATGATGTGGAGGAGGAGGAGGAGGAGGAGGATGTCGATGATGACGATGATGATGATGATGATTCGGAGCTGCAGCTGGTGACGTTGCCGGTCCACCGTTGGAGTTGTTGCGGTTGGCCCCGGCGTGCCGTGCCGGCTCGCACCAGCGGCCTGGCAATACCACAGCCTCCACAGACGTGGGCCCTGGTCTAGACGTGGGCCCTGGTCTAGACGGAGGCCCTGGACCAGACGTGGGCCCTGGACCAGACGTGGACCCTGGACCAGACGTGGGCCCTGGTCTAGACGTGGGCCCTGGTCTAGACGGGGGCCCTGGACCAGACGTGGGCCCTGGTCTAGACGTGGGCCCTGGTCTAGACGGGGGCCCTGGACCAGACGTGGGCCCTGGACCAGACGGAGGCCCTGGTCTAGACGTGGGCCCTGGTCTAGACGTGGGCCCTGGACCAGACGTGGGCCCTGGACCAGACGTGGGCCCTGGTCCAGACGGAGGCCCTGGTCTAGACGTGGACCCTGGACCAGACGTGGGCCCTGGTCTAGACGTGGACCCTGGTCTAGACGGAGGCCCTGGACCAGACGGGGGCCTCACGTTCGGCAAGGGGCGGCACTCGGGCTCCGCGTGGAAGTCGAAGTGGAAGTCCATGGACACGTCGAAGTGGAAGTCGAACGGAGACGACGGAGAGGCGGCGGTGGCGGCGGTGGTGGCGGTGGTGGCGGTGGTGGCGGTGGTGGTGGCGGTGGTGGTGGCGGTGGTGGCGGTGGTGAGGGGGGAGGAGCCGGATGTTGGGTTTGTCTCCTCGGCGATGACGTCGAACGTTGCGAACTGCCGGGAGGGGGAATAACATCACCATCATCACCATCACCCCCACCACCTCTACCACCACTACTACTACCACCACCACCACCTCTACCACCATCACCGTCACCACCACCACCGTCACCACCACCACCACCACAACCGCCATCACCACCACCGTCACCACCACCCCCCCTACCACCACCACCCCCACCACCTCTACCACCACTACTACTACCACCCCCACCACCACCTCTACCACCACTACCACTACCACCACCACCTCTACCACCATCACCGTCATCACCACCACCGTCACCACCACCACCACCCACCACCCACCACCCCCCACCACCACCACCACCACCACCCCCCCTACCACCACCACCGCCACCACCGTCACCACCACCACCACCCCCACCCCCACCGCCACCACCCCCACCACCACCACCCCCACCACCACCCCCACCACGCCCACCACCATCATCATCATCAGTAGCAATACCATCATCAGTAGCATCATCATCATCAGTAGCATCATCAGTAGCAATATCATCATCAGTAGCAACTTCACCACCACCGTCACCACCACCACCACCCCCACCACCACCCCCACCACCGTCACCACCACCACCACCACCACCACCCCCACCATCACCACCCCCACCACCACCACCACCACCGTCACCACCACCACCCCCACCATCACCACCACCACCGTCACCACCACCACCACCACCACCACCACCCCCACCACCACCCCCACCACCGTCACCACCACCACCACCACCACCCCCACCATCACCACCCCCACCACCACCACCACCACCGTCACCACCACCACCACCCCCACCATCACCACCCCCACCATCACCACCCCCACCACCACCCCCACCACCGTCACCACCACCACCACCACCACCACCCCCACCATCACCACCCCCACCACCACCACGGTTGTTGTACGCACCTGGAAGAGTGACGCTCGGTCTCCATCATCTCCCTCTCTGCGCCTCGCCGTCCTGCTCCACTGGCCCACCATCGCTCCACCCCCATCACCCCCATCACCACCATCGTCACCGCCACCACCATCACCATCATCGCCATCATCATCGCCATCATCGTCGTAGCCATCGTAGCCATCGTAGTCATCGCCACGGAGGTCGCAGAGACTCACCGCCCCCCTCTGCACCACCGCAGTCGTTGTGCCACCACCGCCACCACCACCGCCACCACCACCGCTACGGTGGTGGTGGTGGTGGTGGTTGTGGTGGTTGTGGTGGTGGCCTAACAACACGGCCCTGCCCATCCTGCTCGTAGTCCCATCGCCGTCGTAGTCGCCAATGGCCCCCAGCGATTCGAAGATCTCCGACAGGAGGTCGATGCCAGTTCCACCATCGCCACCACCGCCACCACCACCACCATCACCACCACCACCGCCACCACCGCCACCACCACCGCCACCACCGCCCGTGCCCATGGCACTTTGCTGCTGTGTTGGCGCTGCTGGTGGTTGTGCTGGTGGCGGTTGTGGTGGTGTTGCTGGTGGTGGTGGTGGTGGCGCCGGCAGCGACAGCGACGAGGAGAGCGACGACGACGACTTCGACGAGGAGGAGGGGGAGGGGGTGGGGGGGGTGGGGGGGGGGTGGGGGCTGGAAGGAAGTCACGTGGCAGCCCCAGAATCTCCGCAGAGTCGTGGGGCAACCTGCAGTCGGCATCAGCAGCAGCAGCGTTACAAATAGTAGCAGCAGCAGCATGAGAAGCAGCAGCAGCAGCATGAGAAGCAGCAGCAGCAGCAGCAGCAGCATGAGAAGCAGCAGCAGCAGCAGCAGCAGCAGGAGCAGCAGCAGCAGCAGCAGCAGGAGCAGCAGCAGCAGCAGCAGCATGAGAAGCAGCAGCAGCAGCAGCATGAGGAGCAGCAGCAGCAGCAGCAGCATGAGAAGCAGCAGCAGCAGCAGCAGCATGAGGAGCAGCAGCAGCAGCAGCAGCAGCATGAGAAGCAGCAGCAGCAGTAGCAGCAGCAGCAGCATGAGAAGCAGCAGCAGCAGCAGCAGCAGCAGCATGAGAAGCAGCAGCAGCAGCAGCAGCATGAGAAGCAGCAGCAGCAGCAGCAGCAGCATGAGAAGCAGCAGCAGCAGCAGCAGCATGAGAAGCAGCAGCAGCAGCAGCAGCATGAGAAGCAGCAGCAGCAGCAGCAGCAGCATGAGAAGAGCAGCAGCAGCAGCAGCAGCAGCATGAGAAGCAGCAGCAGCAGTAGTAGTAGCAGAGTTACAAGTAGCAGTAGTAGCAGCAGTAGTAGCAGCAGCAGCAGTAGTAGCAGCAGCAGTAGTAGCAGCAGTAGTAGCATCATTAGAGTGAGTGACTTGGGTGACATGGTGAGTGGGTGGGTGCGTGAGTGGGTGGGTGAGTGGTGGGTGGGTGGGTGGGTGAGTGGGTGGGTGAGTGAGTGGGTGGGTGAGTGGGTGCGTGAATGGGTGGGTGGGTGAGTGGGTGAGTGGGTGGGTGAGTGGGTGAGTGGGTGGGTGAGTGGGTGGGTGAGTGGGTGGGTGAGTGGGTGCGTGAGTGGGTGGGTGGGTGAGTGGGTGAGTGGGTGGGTGAGTGGGTGGGTGCGTGAGTGGGTGGGTGGGTGGGTGGGTGAGTGGGTGGGTGAGTGAGTGGGTGGGTGAGTGGGTGCGTGAGTGGGTGGGTGGGTGAGTGGGTGAGTGGGTGGGTGAGTGGGTGAGTGGGTGGGTGAGTGGGTGGGTGAGTGGGTGGGTGAGTGGGTGGGTGAGTGGGTGGGTGAGTGGGTGGGTGGGTGAGTGGGTGGGTGGGTGGGTGGGTAAGTGGGTGGGTGGGTGAGTGGGTGAGTGGGTGGGTGAGTGGGTGGGTGAGTGGGTGGGTGAGTGGGTGCGTGAGTGGGTGGGTGGGTGAGTGGGTGAGTGGGTGGGTGCGTGAGTGGGTGGGTGGGTGGGTGGGTGGGTGAGTGGGTGAGAGGGTGGGTGCGTGAGTGGGTGGGTGGGTGGGTGAGTGGGTGGGTGAGTGGGTGGGTGAGTGGGTGCGTGAGTGGGTGGGTGGGTGAGTGGGTGGGTGGGTGGGTGGGTAAGTGGGTGGGTGGGTGAGTGGGTGAGTGGGTGGGTGAGTGGGTGGGTGAGTGGGTGGGTGAGTGGGTGCGTGAGTGGGTGGGTGGGTGAGTGGGTGAGTGGGTGGGTGCGTGAGTGGGTGGGTGGGTGGGTGGGTGAGTGGGTGAGAGGGTGGGTGCGTGAGTGGGTGGGTGGGTGGGTGAGTGGGTGGGTGAGTGGGTGGGTAAGTGGGTGGGTGGGTGAGTGGGTGGGTAGGTGGGTGGGTGAGTGGGTGAGAGGGTGGGTGCGTGAGTGGGTGGGTGGGTGGGGTGAGTGGGTGGGTGAGTGGGTGGGTAAGTGGGTGGGTGGGTGGGTGAGTGGGTGGGTGAGTGGGTGGGTGAGTGGGTGGGTGAGTGGGTGCGTGAGTGGGTGGGTGGGTGAGTGGGTGAGTGGGTGGGTGCGTGAGTGGGTGGGTGGGTGGGTGGGTGGGTGAGTGGGTGAGTGGGTGGGTGAGTGGGTGGGTGAGTGGGTGAGTGGGTGGGTGAGTGGGTGGGTGAGTGGGTGGGTGCGTGAGTGGGTGGGTGGGTGAGTGGGGGAGTGGGTGGGTGAGTGGGTGGGTGAGTGGGTGGGTAAGTGGGTGGGTGGGTGGGTGGGTGAGTGGGTGGGTGAGTGGGTGAGTGGGTGGGTGAGTGGGTGGGTGAGTGGGTGAGTGGGTGAGTGGGTGGGTGAGTGGGTGGGTGAGTGGGTGGGTGGGTGAGTGGGTGAGTGGGTGGGTGAGTGGGTGGGTGGGTGAGTGGGTGCGTGAGTGGGTGGGTGGGTGAGTGGGTGAGTGGGTGGGTGCGTGAGTGGGTGGGTGGGTGGGTGAGTGGGTGAGTGGGTGGGTGAGTGGGTGGGTGAGTGGGTGAGTGGGTGAGTGGGTGGGTGAGTGGGTGGGTGCGTGAGTGGGTGGGTGGGTGAGTGGGGGAGTGGGTGGGTGAGTGGGTGGGTGCGTGAGTGGGTGGGTGGGTGAGTGGGTAAGTGGGTGGGTGAGTGGGTGGGTGAGTGGGTGAGTGGGTGGGTGAGTGGGTGGGTGAGTGGGTGGGTGCGTGAGTGGGTGGGTGGGTGAGTGGGTGAGTGGGTGGTTGAGTGGGTGGGTGCGTGAGTGGGTGGGTGGGTGGGTGAGTGGGTGAGTGGGTGGGTAAGTGGGTGGGTGGGTGGGTGGGTGAGTGGGTGAGTGGGTGGGTGAGTGGGTGGGTGAGTGGGTGGGTGAGTGGGTGAGTGGGTGAGTGGGTGGGTGAGTGGGGTGAGTGGGTGGGTGAGTGGGTGGGTGAGTGGGTGAGTGGGTGAGTGGGTGGGTGAGTGGGTGGGTGAGTGGGTGGGTGGGTGGGTGGGTGGGTGAGTGGGTGAGTGGGTGGGTGGGTGAGTGGGTGGGTGGGTGAGTGGGTGCGTGAGTGGGTGGGTGGGTGGGTGAGTGGGTGGGTGAGTGGGTGAGTGGGTGGGTGAGTGGGTGGGTGAGTGGATGCGTGAGTGGGTGGGTGGGTGAGTGGGGGAGTGGGTGGGTGAGTGGGTGGGTGCGTGAGTGGGTGGGTGGGTGAGTGGGTAAGTGGGTGGGTGAGTGGGTGGGTGAGTGGGTAAGTGGGTGGGTGAGTGGGTGGGTGGGTGAGTGGGTGGGTGCGTGAGTGGGTGGGTGGGTGAGTGGGTGAGTGGGTGGGTGAGTGGGTGGGTGAGTGGGTGGGTGCGTGAGTGGGTGGGTGGGTGAGTGGGTGAGTGGGTGGGTGAGTGGGTGGGTGCGTGAGTGGGTGGGTGGGTGGGTGAGTGGGTGAGTGGGTGGGTGAGTGGGTGGGTGAGTGGGTGGGTGCGTGAGTGGGTGGGTGGGTGAGTGGGTGAGTGGGTGGGTGAGTGGGTGGGTGCGTGAGTGGGTGGGTGGGTGGGTGAGTGGGTGAGTGGATGGGTGAGTGGGTGGGTGAGTGGGTGGGTGGGTGAGTGGGTGGGTGGGTGAGTGGGTGAGTGGGTGGGTGCGTGAGTGGGTGGGTGGGTGGGTGAGTGGGTGAGTGGGTGGGTGAGTGGGTGGGTGAGTGGGTGAGTGGGTGGGTGAGTGGGTGGGTGAGTGGGTGGGGTGAGTGAGTGGGTGGGTGGGTGAGTGGGGGAGTGGGTGGGTGAGTGGGTGGGTGCGTGAGTGGGTGGGTGGGTGAGTGGGTAAGTGGGTGGGTGAGTGGGTGGGTGAGTGGGTGAGTGGGTGGGTGAGTGGGTGGGTAAGTGGGTGGGTGCGTGAGTGGGTGGGTGGGTGAGTGGGTGAGTGGGTGGGTGAGTGGGTGGGTGCGTGAGTGGGTGGGTGGGTGAGTGGGTGAGTGGGTGGGTGAGTGGGTGGGTGAGTGGGTGGGTGCGTGAGTGGGTGGGTGGGTGAGTGGGTGAGTGGGTGGGTGAGTGGGTGGGTGAGTGGGTGGGTGCGTGAGTGGGTGAGTGGGTGAGTGAGTGGGTGAGTGGGTGAGTGGGTGAGTGGGTGGGTGAGTGGGTGGGTGAGTGGGTGGGTGAGTGGGTAGGTGGATGAGTGGGTGAGTGGGTGGGTGCGTGAGTGGGTGGGTGAGTGGGTGCGTGAGTGGGTGGGTGAGTGGGTGAGAGGGTGGGTGAGTGGGTGGGTGCGTGAGTGGGTGAGTGGGTGGGTGAGTGGGTGAGTGGGTGGGTGAGTGGGTGGGTGAGTGGGTGGGTGAGTGGGTGGGTGAGTGGGTGGGTGAGTGGGTGAGTGGGTGGGTGCGTGAGTGGGTGAGTGGGTGGGTGGGTGGGTGAGTGGGTGGGTGGGTGAGTGGGTGGGTGAGTGGGTGAGTGGGTGGGTAAGTGGGTGGGTGGGTGGGTGAGTGGGTGGGTGAGTGGGTGGGGTGAGTGGGTGAGTGGGTGGGTGAGTGGGTGGGTGGGTGAGTGGGTGAGTGGGTGGGTGAGTGGGTGGGTGAGTGGGTGAGTGGGTGGGTGAGTGGGTGGGAGGGTGAGTGGGTCGGTTGGTGAGTGAGTGAGTGGGTGGGTGAGTGGGTGAGTGGGTGGGTGAGTGGGTGGGTGAGTGGGTAAGTGGGTGGGTGGGTGAGTGGGTGGGTGGGTGAGTGGATGGGTGAGTGGGTGGGTGGGTGGGTGGGTGGGTGAGTGGGTGGGTGAGTGGATGAGTGGGTGGGTGAGTGGGTGGGTGAGTGGGTGGGTGAGTGGGTGAGTGGGTGGGTGAGTGGGTGGGTGAGTGGGTGAGTGGGTGGGTGAGTGGGTGGGTGGGTGAGTGGGTCGGTTGGTGAGAGAGTGAGTGAGTGGGTGGGTGAGTGGGTGAGTGGGTGGGTGAGTGGGTGGGTGAGTGGGTGAGTGGGTGGGTGAGTGGGTGAGTGGGTGAGTGGGTGGGTGAGTGGGTGGGTGAGTGGGTGAGTGGGTGGGTGAGTGGGTGGGTGGGTGGGTGGGTGAGTGGGTCAGTTGGTGAGTGAGTGAGTGAGTGAGTGGGTGGGTGAGTGGGTGAGTGGGTGAGTGGGTGGGTGAGTGGGTGGGTGAGTGAGTGAGTGGGTGAGTGGGTGGGTGAGTGGGTGGGTGAGTGGGTGAGTGGGTGTGTGAGTGGGTGAGTGAGTGGGTGGGTGGGTGAGTGGGTGGGTGGGTGAGTGGGTGAGTGAGTGGGTGGGTGGGTGAGTGGGTGAGTGGGTGGGTGCGTGGTTGGGTGAGTGGGTGAGTGGGTGGGTGAGTGGGTGGGTGAGTGGGTGGGTGAGTGGGTGGGTGCGTGAGTGGGTGGGTGGGTGAGTGGGTGGGTGGGTGAGTGGGTGAGTGGGTGGGTCAGTGGGTGGGTGAGTGGGTGGGTGCGTGAGTGGGTGGGTGGGTGAGTGGGTGAGTGGGTGAGTGGGTGGGTGAGTGGGTCAGTGGGTGAGTGGGTGAGTGGGTGGGTGAGTGAGTGAGTGGGTGGGTGGGTGAGTGGGTGGGTGAGTGGGTGGGTGAGTGGGTGGGTGAGTGGGTGGGTGGGTGAGTGGGTGAGTGGGTGGGTGCGTGAGTGGGTGGGTGGGTGAGTGGGTGCGTGAGTGGGTGGGTGGGTGAGTGGGTGGGTGCGTGAGTGGGTGGGTGGGTGGGTGAGTGGGTGAGTGGGTGGGTGAGTGGGTGGGTGCGTGAGTGGGTGAGTGGGTGCGTGAGTGGGTGAGTGGGTGGGTGAGTGGGTGAGTGGGTGGGTGAGTGGGTGGGTGAGTGGGTGGGTGGGTGAGTGGGTGGGTGGGTGGGTGAGTGGGTGGGTGAGTGGGTGGGTGGGTGGGTGAGTGGGTGAGTGGGTGGGTGCGTGAGTGGGTGGGTGGTGTGAGTGGGTGGGTGGGTGAGTGGGTGGGTGGGTGAGTGGGTGGGTGAGTGGGTGGGTAAGTGGGTGGGTGGGTGAATGGGTGGGTGGGTGAGTGGGTGAGTGAGTGGGTGGGTGAGTGGGTGAGTGGGTGAGTGGGTGGGTGGGTGAGTGGGTGAGTGAGTGAGTGGGTGGGTGAGTGGGTCGGACGGTGAGTGGGTCGGTTGGTGAGTGAGTGAGTGGGTGGGTGAGTGGGTGAGTGGGTGAGTGGGTGGGTGAGTGGGTGGGTGAGTGGGTAAGTGGGTGGGTGGGTGAGTGGGTGGGTGGGTGAGTGGGTGGGTGGGTGGGTGAGTGGGTGAGTGGGTGGGTGAGTGGGTGGGTGGGTGAGTGGGTGAGTGGGTGGGTGAGTGGGTGGGTGGG
>NW_027621622.1:22500-63127 GCF_964198595.1 Lampetra fluviatilis | reverse complement strand
GTGTACAGTATACAGTGTACAGTGTAGTGTACACTACACAGTGTACAGTGTAGTGTACAGTACACAACGTCTCACCTTTGCCCCCCTCCTCCCCCTGCTCCCCCCCCTCCCCCCTCCTCCTCTTTCGTTTCTTTCCCTTCCTCCCGTCTCCACGGCGACCGTCGCCGCCCTCTCCGTTGCCACGGCGACGACGACGACCCCCGTCGCCATGGCGACCGCTCCCATCACTGTCGTCATCGCTGCTGCTGCTGCTGCTGCTCCCTGTGCTGGTGCTGCTCACATCCAAGACCACGTCCTTGTGAGGGTCAGCACGGACAAAGTTGCGGCATTCGTAGGTCAGGTGACCAGCTGGGGGTGGGGGGGGGGTGGGGGGGGGTGGGACAGTCACTCAGTCACTCAGTCACTCACTCACTCAGTCAGTCAGTCACTCAGTCAGTCACTCACTCACCCACTCACTCACTCAGTCACTCAGTCAGTTACTTACTCAGTCATTCACTCAGTTAGTCACTCAGTCACTCGCTCAATCAGTTACTCACTCAGTCACTCAGTCAGTCGCTCACCCACTCACTCACCCACCCACCCACTCACCCACTCACCCACTCAGTCAGTCACTCACTCACTCAGTCAGTCACCCACCCACTCACCCACTCACCCACTCACTCACTCACCCACTCAGTCACTCACTCAGTCAGTCACATCCAGGACCACGTCCTTGTGAGGATCGGCACGGACAAAGTTGCGGCATTCGTAGGTCAGGTGACCAGCTGGGTGGGGGGGGGGGTGGGACACAGGGGGTGGGACACAGGGGGTGGGACAGTCACTCAGTCACTCAGTCACTCACTCACTCAGTCAGTCAGTCACCCACTCACTCACCCACCCACTCACTCACCCACCCACCCACTCACCCACTCAGTCACTCAGTCACTCACCCACCCACCCACTCACTCACTCACTCACCCACTCACCCACTCAGTCACTCAGTCACTCACCCACCCACTCACTCACCCACCCACCCACTCACCCACCCACCCACTCACTCACTCACCCACTCAGTCACTCACTCAGTCAGTCACATCCAAGACCACGTCCTTGTGAGGATCGGCACGGACAAAGTTGCGGCATTCGTAGGTCAGGTGACCAGCTGGGTGGGGGGGGGTGGGGGGGGGTGGGACACAGGGGGTGGGACACAGGGGGTGGGACAGTCACTCAGTCACTCAGTCACTCACTCACTCAGTCAGTCAGTCACTCACCCACTCACCCACTCAGTCACTCAGTCACTCACTCAGTCAGTCACATCCAAGACCACGTCCTTGTGAGGATCGGCACGGACAAAGTTGCGGCATTCGTAGGTCAGGTGACCAGCTGGGGGTGGGGGGGGGTGGGGGGGGGGTGGGACACAGGGGGTGGGACAGTCACTCAGTCACTCAGTCACTCAGTCAGTCAGTCACTCAGTCAGTCACTCACTCACCCACCCACTCACTCACCCACCCACCCACTCACCCACTCAGTCACTCAGTCACTCACCCACCCACCCACTCACTCACTCACCCACTCACCCACTCAGTCACTCAGTCACTCACCCACCCACTCACTCACCCACCCACCCACTCACCCACTCAGTCACTCAGTCACTCACCCACCCACTCACTCACCCACTCACCCACTCACTCACTCAGTCAGTCAGTCAGTCACTCAGTCACTCACCCACTCACTCACTCACCCACTCAGTCACTCACTCAGTCAGTCACATCCAGGACTACGTCCTTGTGAGGGTCGGCAGGGACAAAGTTGCGGCATTCGTAGGTCAGGTGACCAGCTGGGTGGGGGGGGGTGGGGGGGGGTGGGACACAGGGGGTGGGACACAGGGGGTGGGACACAGGGGGTGGGACACAGGGGGTGGGACACAGGGGGTGGGACAGTCACTCACTCAGTCACTCGCTCACTCAGTCACTCGCTCACTCAGTTACTTAGTCATTCACTCAGTTAGTCACTCAGTCACTCGCTCAATCAGTTAGTCACTCAGTCACTCAGTCAGTCGCTCACCCACTCACTCACCCACCCACCCACCCACTCACCCACTCACCCACTCAGTCAGTCACTCACTCACTCAGTCAGTCACCCACCCACTCACCCACTCACCCACTCACCCACTCACCCACTCACCCACTCAGTCACTCACTCAGTCAGTCACATCCAGGACCACGTCCTTGTGAGGATCGGCACGGACAAAGTTGTGGCATTCGTAGGTCAGGTGACCAGCTGGGGGTGGGGGGGGGTGGGACAAGGGGGGTGGGGGGGGGGTGGGACACAGGGGGTGGGACAGTCACTCAGTCACTCAGTCAGTTACTTACTCAGTCATTCACTCAGTTAGTCACTCAGTCACTCGCTCAATCAGTTACTCACTCAGTCACTCAGTCAGTCGCTCACCCACTCACTCACCCACCCACCCACTCACCCACTCACCCACTCAGTCACTCAGTCACTCACTCACTCAGTCACTCACCCACCCACTCACCCACCCACCCACTCACTCACTCACCCACTCACTCACTCACTCAGTCACATCCAGGACCACGTCCTTGTGAGGGTCAGCACGGACAAAGTTGCGGCATTCGTAGGTCAGGTGACCAGCTGGGTGAGGGGGGGTGGGGGGGGGTGGGACACAGGGGGTGGGACACGGGGGGTGGGACACAGGGGGTGGGACACAGGGGGTGGGACAAGGGGGGTGGGACAGTCACTCACTCAGTCACTCAGTCAGTCACTCAGTCAGTCACTCACTCAGTCACCCACTCACGCACTCACCCACTCACTCACTCACCCACTCACTCACTCACTCAGTCACTCAGTCACTCACTCAGTCAGTCGCTCAGTCATTCACTCAGTCACTCAGTCACTCACTCAGACACTCACTCAGTCACTCACTCAGTCAGTCACTCAGTCACTCACTCACCCACCCACCCACTCACCCACTCACCCACTCAGTCACTCAGTCACTCAGTCACTCACCCACCCACTCACTCACCCACTCACTCACTCAGTCAGTCAGTCAGTCACTCACTCACTCACCCACTCAGTCAGTCACTCACTCACTCAGTCAGTCACCCACCCACTCACCCACTCACCCACTCACTCACTCACCCACTCAGTCACTCACTCAGTCAGTCACATCCAGGACTACGTCCTTGTGAGGGTCGGCAGGGACAAAGTTGCGGCATTCGTAGGTCAGGTGACCAGCTGGGTGGGGGGGGGGGTGGGGGGGGGGTGGGACACAGGGGGTGGGACACGGGGGGTGGGACACAGGGGGTGGGACAAGGGGGGTGGGACAGTCACTCACTCAGTCACTCAGTCACTCACTCAGTCACTCAGTCATTCACTCAGTCAGTCGCTCAGTCATTCACTCAGTCACTCACCCACCCACCCACTCACCCACTCAGTCACCCACTCATTCACTCACTCACTCAGTCACTCACTCAGTCACTCAGTCATTCACTCAGTCAGTCGCTCAGTCATTCACTCAGTCACTCACCCACCCACCCACTCACCCACTCAGTCACCCACTCAGTCACTCACTCAGTCACTCAGTCACTCACTCAGTCACTCAGTCATTCACTCAGTCAGTCGCTCAGTCATTCACTCAGTCACTCACCCACCCACCCACTCACCCACTCAGTCACCCACTCATTCACTCACTCACTCACTCAGTCACTCAGTCACTCAGTCATTCACTCAGTCAGTCGCTCAGTCATTCACTCAGTCACTCACCCACCCACCCACTCACCCACTCAGTCACCCACTCAGTCACTCACTCAGTCACTCAGTCACTTACTCAGTCACTCACTCACCCACTCACCCACTCAGTCACTCAGTCACTCAGTCACTCACTCAGTCAGTCACATCCAGGACTACGTCCTTGTGAGGGGCGACACGGACAAAGTTGCGGCATTCGTAGGTCAGGTGACCAGCTGGGTGGGGGGGGGGTGGGACACGGGGGGTTAATGTGGAGACACTCAGTCACTTAGTCAGTCAGTTACTCAGTCAGTCAGTCACTCAGTCACTCACTCAGTCACTCACTCAGTCACCCAGTCACTCACTCAGTCACTCACTCACTCAGTCAGTCACTCACTCACTCAGTCACTCACCCACCCACCCACCAACTCACCCACCCACTCACCCACTCAGTCACTCAGTCACCCACCCACTCACCCACTCACCCACTCACCCACTCACTCAGTCAGTCACTCAGTCACCCACCCACTCACCCACTCACCCACTCACTCAGTCAGTCACTCACTCACTCACTCACCCACTCACTCACTTACTCAGTCACTCACTCACCCACCCACCCACCCACTCAGTTACTCACTCAGTCACTCACTCACTCAGTCACTCACTCACTCAGTCACTCACTCACTCAGTCAGTCACTCACTCACTCAGTCACTCACTCAGTCAGTCCCTCACTCACTCAGTCAGTCACTCACTCAGTCACTCACTCACTCACTCAGTCACCCAGTCACTCAGTCAGTCACTCACTCACTCAGTCAGTCAGTCACTCACTCAGTCAGTCACTCACTCAGTCACTCACTCACTCAGTCACCCAGTCACTCAGTCAGTCACTCACTCACTCAGTCACCCAGTCACTCAGTCAGTCACTCAGTCACTCAGTCAGTCAGTCAGTTACTCACTCAGTAGTAGTGTAGTAGTGTAGTAGTAGTGGTAGTGTAATAGTAGTAGTGTAGTATTTGTAGTGTAGTAGTAGTGCTAGTGGTAGTAGTGTAGTAGTAGTGATAGTGTAGTAGTGTAGTAGTAGTGATGGTAGTGATGGTAGTGTGTGTGATTGTAGTGTAGTAGTAGTGATGGTAGTAGTGTAGTATTAGTGATAGTAGTGTAGTAGTAGTGATGGTAGTGGTGATGGTAGTGATGGTAGTGATGGCAGTGTGTGTGATTGTAGTGGTAGTAGTAGTGATGGTAGTGATGGCAGTGGTGATGGCAGTGGTAGTAGTAGTGATGGTAGTAGTGATGGTAGTGGTGATGGTAGTAGTGATGGTAGTAGTGATGGTAGTAGTGGTAGTAGTGATGGCAGTGATGGTAGTGGTGATGGCAGTGTGTGTGATTGTAGTGTAGTAGTAGTGATGGTAGTGGTGATGGTAGTGATGGTAGTGTAGTAGTAGTGATGGTAGTGGTAGTAGTAGTGATGGTAGTGATGGCAGTGGTGATGGTAGTGTAGTAGTAGTGTAGTAGTAGTGATGGTAGTGTAGTAGTGTAGTAGTGATGGTAGTAGTGATGGTAGTGATGGTAGTGATGGTGGTGATGGTAGTGATGGCAGTGGTGATGGTAGTAGTGATGGTAGTAGTAGTAGTGGTGATGGTAGTGATGGTAGTGTAGTAGTAGTGGTAGTAGTAGTGATGGTAGTGGTGATGGTAGTGATGGTAGTGATGGTAGTAGTGATGGTAGTGGTGATGGTAGTGGTAGTAGTGATGGTAGTAGTGATGGTAGTAGTGTAGTAGTAGTGATGGTAGTGATGGTAGTGATGGTAGTAGTGTAGTAGTAGTGATGGTAGTGATGGTAGTGATGGTAGTAGTGTAGTAGTAGTGATGGTAGTGATGGTAGTAGTGATGGTAGTGTAGTAGTAGTGTAGTAGTAGTGGTAGTAGTAGTGATGGTAGTGGTGATGGTAGTGATGGTAGTAGTGATGGTAGTGGTGATGGTAGTGGTAGTAGTGATGGTAGTAGTGATGGTAGTAGTGTAGTAGTAGTGATGGTAGTGATGGTAGTAGTGATGGTAGTAGTGTAGTAGTAGTGATGGTAGTGATGGTAGTAGTGATGGTAGTAGTGTAGTAGTAGTGTAGTAGTAGTGTAGTAGTAGTGATGGTAGTGGTGATGGTAGTAGTGTAGTAGTAGTGTAGTAGTGGTGATGGCAGTGGTGATGATAGTGGTAGTGTAGTAGTAGTGGTAGTAGTAGTGATGGTAGTGATGGTAGTGGTAGTAGTGGTAGTAGTGATGGTAGTGATGGCAGTGGTGATGGTAGTGATGGCAGTGGTGATGGTAGTGGTGATGGTAGTAGTGATGGTAGTGGTGATGGTGATGGTAGTGATGGTGGTGGTGATGGTAGTTTGTGTGATTGCTACTCACGGTATCCACATTTCTTACACCCGGCACGGACACTCTCTGAGTTGAGGCCTAAACAACAACAACAACAACAACAACAACAACATCAACAACATCAACAACAACATCAACAACATCAACAACAACATCAACAACATCATCAACAACAACATCAACAACAACATCAACAACATCAACAACATCATCAACAACAACATCAACAACAACATCAACATCAACAACATCAACAACAACATCAACAACATCAACAACAACATCAACAACATCAACATCATCAACATCATCAACATCAACAACAACATCAACAACATCAACAACAACATCAACAACATCAACAACATCATCAACAACATCAACAACATCAACAACAACATCAACAACATCAACAACATCAACAACAACATCAACAACATCAACATCATCAACATCATCAACATCAACAACATCAACAACATCATCAACAACAACATCAACAACATCAACAACATCATCAACAACAACATCAACAACAACATCAACATCATCAACAACATCAACAACATCAACAACATCAACAACATCAACATCATCAACATCATCATCAACAACATCAACATCATCAACAACATCAACATCAACAACATCAACAACATCATCAACAACAACATCAACAACATCAACATCATCAACAACAACATCAACAACAACATCAACATCATCAACATCAACAACATCAACAACATCAACAACAACATCAACAACATCAACAACATCAACAACAACAACATCAACAACATCAACAACATCAACAACATCATCAACATCATCAACAACATCATCATCAACAACAACATCATCAACAACAACAACATCAACATCATCAACAACATCATCAACATCATCAACATCATCAACAACATCAACAACAACATCAACAACAACATCAACAACATCAACATCATCAACATCATCAACATCATCAACAACATCATCAACAACATCAACAACAACAACATCAACAACATCACCCATTAACACTGAACCCCATTAACACTGAACCCTGTGGGAGCCTCAGTCTGGCTCTGTGAGCCTCAGTGATTAACACTGAACCCTGTGGGAGCCTTAGTCTGGCTCTGTGAGCCTCAGTGATTAACACTGAACCCTGTGGGATCCTTAGTCTGGCTCTGTGAGCCTCAGCGATTAACACTGAACCCTGTGGGAGCCTCAGTCTGGCTCTGTGAGCCTCAGCGATTAACACTGAACCCTGTGGGAGCCTCAGTCTGGCTCTGTGAGCCTCAGCGATTAACACTGAACCCTGTGGGAGCCTCAGTCTGGCTCTGTGAGCCTCAGAGATTAACACTGAACCCTGTGGGAGCCTCAGTCTGGCTCTGTGAGCCTCAGTGATTAACACTGAACCCTGTGGGAGCCTCAGTCTGGCTCTGTGAGTCTCAGCGATTAACACTGAACCCTGTGGGAGCCTCAGTCTGGCTCTGTGAGCCTCAGTGATTAACACTGAACCCTGTGGGAGCCTTAGTCTGGCTCTGTGAGCCTCAGAGATTAACACTGAACCCTGTGGGAGCCTCAGTCTGGCTCTGTGAGCCTCAGAGATTAACACTGAACCCTGTGGGAGCCTCAGTCTGGCTCTGTGAGCCTCAGTGATTAACACTGAACCCTGTGGGAGCCTCAGTCTGGCTCTGTGAGTCTCAGTGATTAACACTGAACCCTGTGGGAGCCTCAGTCTGGCTCTGTGAGCCTCAGAGATTAACACTGAACCCTGTGGGAGCCTCAGTCTGGCTCTGTGAGCCTCAGTGATTAACACTGAACCCTGTGGGAGCCTCAGTCTGGCTCTGTGAGCCTCAGAGATTAACACTGAACCCTGTGGGAGCCTCAGTCTGGCTCTGTGAGCCTCAGTGATTAACACTGAACCCTGTGGGAGCCTCAGTCTGGCTCTGTGAGTCTCAGTGATTAACACTGAACCCTGTGGGAGCCTTAGTCTGGCTCTGTGAGCCTCAGTGATTAACACTGAACCCTGTGGGAGCCTCAGTCTGGCTGTGAGTCTCAGTGATTAACACTGAACCCTGTGGGAGCCTCAGTCTGGCTCTGTGAGCCTCAGTGATTAACACTGAACCCTGTGGGAGCCTCAGTCTGGCTCTGTGAGTCTCAGTAATTAACACTGAACCCTGTGGGAGCCTCAGTCTGGCTCTGTGAGCCTCAGCGATTAACACTGAACCCTGTGGGAGCCTTAGTCTGGCTCTGTGAGCCTCAGTGATTAACACTGAACCCTGTGGGAGCCTTAGTCTGGCTCTGTGAGCCTCAGTGATTAACACTGAACCCTGTGGGAGCCTTAGTCTGGCTCTGTGAGCCTCAGTGATTAACACTGAACCCTGTGGGAGCCTTAGTCTGGCTCTGTGAGCCTCAGTGATTAACACTGAACCCTGTGGGAGCCTTAGTCTGGCTCTGTGAGCCTCAGAGATTAACACTGAACCCTGTGGGAGCCTCAGTCTGGCTCTGTGAGCCTCAGAGATTAACACTGAACCCTGTGGGAGCCTCAGTCTGGCTCTGTGAGCCTCAGTGATTAACACTGAACCCTATGGGAGCCTCAGTCTGGCTCTGTGAGCCTCAGTGATTAACACTGAACCCTGTGGGAGCCTCAGTCTGGCTCTGTGAGCCTCAGTGATTAACACTGAACCCTGTGGGAGCCTCAGTCTGGCTCTGTGAGCCTCAATGATTAACACTGAACCCTGTGGGAGCCTTAGTCTGGCTCTGTGAGCCTCAGTGATTAACTCTGAACCCTGTGGGAGCCTCAGTCTGGCTCTGTGAGCCTCAGTGATTAACACTGAACCCTGTGGGAGCCTCAGTCTGGCTCTGTGAGCCTCAGTGATTAACACTGAACCCTGTGGGAGCCTCAGTCTGGCTCTGTGAGTCTCAGTAATTAACACTGAACCCTGTGGGAGCCTCAGTCTGGCTCTGTGAGCCTCAGAGATTAACACTGAACCCTGTGGGAGCCTCAGTCTGGCTCTGTGAGCCTCAGAGATTAACACTGAACCCTGTGGGAGCCTCAGTCTGGCTCTGTGAGCCTCAGAGATTAACACTGAACCCTGTGGGAGCCTTAGTCTGGCTCTGTGAGCCTCAGTGATTAACACTGAACCCTGTGGGAGCCTCAGTCTGGCTCTGTGAGCCTCAGAGATTAACACTGAACCCTGTGGGAGCCTCAGTCTGGCTCTGTGAGCCTCAGTGATTAACACTGAACCCTGTGGGAGCCTTAGTCTGGCTCTGTGAGCCTCAGAGATTAACACTGAACCCTGTGGGAGCCTCAGTCTGGCTCTGTGAGCCTCAGAGATTAACACTGAACCCTGTGGGAGCCTTAGTCTGGCTCTGTGAGCCTCAGTGATTAACACTGAACCCCGTGGGAGCCTCAGTCTGGCTCTGTGAGCCTCAGAGATTAACACTGAACCCTGTGGGAGCCTTAGTCTGGCTCTGTGAGCCTCAGTGATTAACTCTGAACCCTGTGGGAGCCTCAGTCTGGCTCTGTGAGCCTCAGAGATTAACACTGAACCCTGTGGGAGCCTCAGTCTGGCTCTGTGAGTCTCAGTGATTAACACTGAACCCTGTGGGAGCCTCAGTCTGGCTCTGTGAGCCTCAGAGATTAACACTGAACCCTGTGGGAGCCTTAGTCTGGCTCTGTGAGCCTCAGAGATTAACACTGAACCCTGTGGGAGCCTCAGTCTGGCTCTGTGAGCCTCAGAGATTAACACTGAACCCTGTGGGAGCCTTAGTCTGGCTCTGTGAGCCTCAGTGATTAACACTGAACCCTGTGGGAGCCTCAGTCTGGCTCTGTGAGCCTCAGAGATTAACACTGAACCCTGTGGGAGCCTCAGTCTGGCTCTGTGAGTCTCAGCGATTAACACTGAACCCTGTGGGAGCCTTAGTCTGGCTCTGTGAGCCTCAGTGATTAACACTGAACCCTGTGGGAGCCTCAGTCTGGCTCTGTGAGCCTCAGTGATTAACACTGAACCCTGTGGGAGCCTCAGTCTGGCTCTGTGAGCCTCAGTGATTAACACTGAACCCTGTGGGAGCCTCAGTCTGGCTCTGTGAGCCTCAGTGATTAACACTGAACCCTGTGGGAGCCTCAGTCTGGCTCTGTGAGCCTCAGAGATTAACACTGAACCCTGTGGGAGCCTCAGTCTGGCTCTGTGAGCCTCAGTGATTAACACTGAACCCTGTGGGAGCCTCAGTCTGGCTCTGTGAGCCTCAGAGATTAACACTGAACCCTGTGGGAGCCTCAGTCTGGCACTGTGAGCCTCAGAGATTAACACTGAACCCTGTGGGAGCCTCAGTCTGGCTCTGTGAGTCTCAGTGATTAACACTGAACCCTGTGGGAGCCTCAGTCTGGCTCTGTGAGCCTCAGTGATTAACACTGAACCCTGTGGGAGCCTCAGTCTGGCTCTGTGAGCCTCAGTGATTAACACTGAACCCTGTGGGAGCCTCAGTCTGGCTCAGTGAGCCTCAGTGATTAACACTGAACCCTGTGGGAGCCTCAGTCTGGCTCTGTGAGCCTCAGTGATTAACACTGAACCCTGTGGGAGCCTCAGTCTGGCTCTGTGAGTCTCAGTGATTAACACTGAACCCTGTGGGAGCCTCAGTCTGGCTCTGTGAGTCTCAGCGATTAACACTGAACCCTGTGGGAGCCTTAGTCTGGCTCTGTGAGTCTCAGCGATTAACACTGAACCCTGTGGGAGCCTCAGTCTGGCTCTGTGAGCCTCAGAGATTAACACTGAACCCTGTGGGAGCCTCAGTCTGGCTCTGTGAGCCTCAGTGATTAACACTGAACCCTGTGGGAGCCTCAGTCTGGCTCTGTGAGCCTCAGTGATTAACACTGAACCCTGTGGGAGCCTCAGTCTGGCTCTGTGAGCCTCAGTGATTAACACTGAACCCTGTGGGAGCCTCAGTCTGGCTCAGTGAGCCTCAGTGATTAACACTGAACCCTGTGGGAGCCTCAGTCTGGCTCTGTGAGCCTCAGCGATTAACACTGAACCCTGTGGGAGCCTCAGTCTGGCTCTGTGAGCCTCAGAGATTAACACTGAACCCTGTGGGAGCCTCAGTCTGGCTCTGTGAGCCTCAGTGATTAACACTGAACCCTGTGGGAGCCTCAGTCTGGCTCTGTGAGCCTCAGTGATTAACACTGAACCATGTGGGAGCCTCAGTCTGGCTCTGTGAGCCTCAGTGATTAACACTGAACCCTGTGGGAGCCTCAGTCTGGCTCTGTGAGCCTCAGTGATTAACACTGAACCCTGTGGGAGCCTCAGTCTGGCTCTGTGAGTCTCAGCGATTAACACTGAACCCTGTGGGAGCCTCAGTCTGGCTCTGTGAGCCTCAGCGATTAACACTGAACCCTGTGGGAGCCTCAGTCTGGCTCTGTGAGTCTCAGCGATTAACACTGAACCCTGTGGGAGCCTCACTAACAGCGGACCCCACTAATTAATAGGGGATCTCATTAATTGACAGTTGATCCCACTAATTAATAGGGGCGCGTTACCTTCCATGCCGAGTCGATGGCGGAAGTCGGTTTCCTCGGTCGCGCGCACGCGAACAACTTCCGGGTCACCAAATTAACATATTTTTTTTCATGTTTTTATTAACTTTTAATTTTAACAAAGATTTAAATTAATCGAGCTTCGTCGCTTTATATCGTGACTCTGATTTGAACGCTTTCGCTATTAAATTCGTTTTATTTTTTTAAACCAAAAAAGTGTTTAGAAATGTTTTTTTTTATTTAAATAGGAACTACTTCCGGTATGTCAAGGGTCGCGCGCGCGCGCAGCGAGTTCACGATTCGATGGTGACGTCACATCCGATTTTAAAACTTTAATTTTTTTTTAATTTTAGAAGCGAATTTTGTAGCGAGATTTTATCGCGGTCTCGTCTGAGTGTTCGGCTATGCGGCTCAGATTTGCAGACTTTTATAATTTTGTGTTTGTACCATAGACCATTCAAAACTACCCATAGACTCAACACTGCCACCCATAGACTCAACACTGCCCCATAGACTCAACACTGCCCCATAGACTCAACACTGCCACCCATAGACTCAACACTGCCACCCATAGACTCAACACTGCCACCCATAGACTCAACACTGCCACCCATAGACTCAACACTGCCACCCATAGACTCAACACTGCCACCCATAGACTCAACACTGCCACCCATAGACTCAACACTGCCACCCATAGACTCAACACTGCCACCCATAGACTCAACACTGCCACCCATAGACTCAACACTGCACCATAGACTCAACACTGCCACCCATAGACTCAACACTGCACCATAGACTCAACACTGCACCATAGACTCAACACTGCCCCATAGACTCAACACTGCCACCCATAGACTCAACACTGCCCATAGACTCAACACTGCCACCCATAGACTCAACACTGCCCCATAGACTCAACACTGCCACCCATAGACTCAACACTGCACCATAGACTCAACACTGCCACCCATAGACTCAACACTGCCCATAGACTCAACACTGCCCATAGACTCAACACTGCCCCATAGACTCAACACTGCCCCATAGACTCAATACTGCCCCATAGACTCAACACTGCCCCATAGACTCAACATTGCCCCATAGACTCAACATTGCCCCATAGACTCAACACTGCCCCATAGACTTAACACTGCCCATAGACTCAACACTGCCCCATAGACTCAACACTGCCCCATAGATTCAATACTGCCCCATAGACTCAACACTGCCCCATAGACTCAACATTGCCCCATAGACTCAACACTGCCCCATAGACTCAACACTGCCCCATAGACTCAACACTGCCCCATAGACTCAACACTGCCCCATAGACTCAACACTGCCCCATAGACTCAACACTGCCCCATAGACTCAACACTGCCCCATAGACTCAACACTGCCCCATAGACTCAACACTGCCCCATAGACTCAACACTGCCCCATAGACTTAACACTGCCCATAGACTCAACACTGCCCCATAGACTCAAAACTACCCATAGACTCAACACTGCCCCATAGACTCAACACTGCCCCATAGACTCAACACTGCCCATAGACTCAACCCTGCCCCATAGACTCAACACTGCCCATAGACTCAACACTGCCCCATAGACTCAACACTGCCCCATAGACTCAACACTGCCCCATAGACTCAACACTGCCCCATAGACTCAACACTGCACCATAGACTCAACACTGCCACCCATAGACTCAACACTGCACCATAGACTCAACACTGCACCATAGACTCAACACTGCACCATAGACTCAACACTGCACCATAGACTCAACACTGCCCCATAGACTCAACACTGCCCATAGACTCAACACTGCCCCATAGACTCAACACTGCACCATAGACTCAACACTGCACCATAGACTCAACACTGCCACCCATAGACTCAACACTGCACCATAGACTCAACACTGCACCATAGACTCAACACTGCCCATAGACTCAACACTGCACCATAGACTCAACACTGCCACCCGTAGACTCAACACTGCCACCCATAGACTCAACACTGCCACCCATAGACTCAACACTGCACCATAGACTCAACACTGCCACCCATAGACTCAACACTGCCCATAGACTCAACACTGCCACCCATAGACTCAACACTGCCCATAGACTCAACACTGCCCCATAGACTCAACACTGCCCCATAGACTCAACACTGCCCCATAGACTCAACACTGCCACCCATAGACTCAACACTGCCCCATAGACTCAACACTGCCCCATAGACTCAACACTGCCCCATAGACTCAGCACTGCACCATAGACTCAACACTGCCCCATAGACTCAACACTGCCCCATAGACTCAGCACTGCCCCATAGACTCAACACTGCCCCATAGACTCAGCACTGCCCCATAGACTCAGCACTGCCCCATAGACTCAGCACTGACCCATAGACTCAGCACTGCCCCATAGACTCAACACTGCCCCATAGACTCAACACTGCCCCATAGACTCAACACTGCCCATAGACTCAACACTGCCCCATAGACTCAACACTGCCCATAGACTCAACACTGCCCCATAGACTCAACACTGCCACCCATAGCCTCAACACTGCCCCATAGACTCAACACTGCCACCCATAGACTCAACACTGCCCCATAGACTCAACACTGCCCCATAGACTCAACACTGCCCCATAGACTCAACACTGCCCCATAGACTCAACACTGCCCCATAGACTCAACACTGCCCCATAGACTCAACACTGCCCCATAGACTCAACACTGCTCCATAGACTCAACACTGCCCCATAGACTCAACACTGCCCCATAGACTCAACACTGCCCCATAGACTCAACACTGCCCCATAGACTTAACACTGCCCATAGACTCAACACTGCCCCATAGACTCAAAACTACCCATAGACTCAACACTGCCCCATAGACTCAACACTGCCCCATAGACTCAACACTGCCCATAGACTCAACACTGCCCCATAGACTCAGCACTGCACCATAGACTCAACACTGCCCCATAGACTCAACACTGCCCCATAGACTCAGCACTGCCCCATAGACTCAACACTGCCCCATAGACTCAGCACTGCCCCATAGACTCAGCACTGCCCCATAGACTCAGCACTGCCCCATAGACTCAGCACTGCCCCATAGACTCAACACTGCCCTATAGACTCAACACTGCCCCATAGACTCAACACTGCCCATATACTCAACACTGCCCCATAGACTCAACACTGCCCATAGACTCAACACTGCCCCATAGACTCAACACTGCCACCCATAGCCTCAACACTGCCCCATAGACTCAACACTGCCACCCATAGCCTCAACACTGCCCCATAGACTCAACACTGCCCCATAGACTCAACACTGCCACCCATAGACTCAACATTGCCCCATAGACTCAACACTGCCCCATAGACTCAACATTGCCCCATAGACTCAACACTGCCCCATAGACTCAACACTGCCCCATAGACTCAACATTGCCCCATAGACTCAACACTGCCCCATAGACTCAACACTGCCCCATAGACTCAACATTGCCCCATAGACTCAACACTGCCCCATAGACTCAACACTGCCCCATAGACTCAACACTGCCCCATAGACTCAACACTGCCCCATAGACTCAACACTGCCCCATAGACTCAACACTGCCCCATAGACTCAACACTGCCCCATAGACTCAACACTGCCCCATAGACTCAACACTGCCCCATAGACTCAACACTGCCCCATAGACTCAACATAGCCCCAAAGCCCCTCCCCCCTCCACCCCCAAGCCCCTCCCCCCTCACCCCCCACCACAGTGAAATCCCCGCTCACTGATTGGTCGCCGGACAGCTCACGCGCCCGGGCGTTCGATCGCGTTTTGATTGGTCGAGACGGTGGTGGGCGGGGTTAGTGTGGCGAGAGGGGGTGTGGCTCGATCACGTGACCCCCCCACCCACCCGCGTTGAGCCAATCAGCGCACGGGCTGGCTCTACAATCACCCCCACCCGCACGTTACGTCATCCACCGGCTCGGCCAATCGGTACTCGAGCTTGAAGATGCGAGGGGGGGGGGATGGTGTGGGAGGGGGTGTGGCTTGGTCTAGCGTTGAGCCAATCAGCGCGCGAGTTGTTCCGTTACCCGGAGGCTCGGCCAATCAGACTCGAGCTTGAAAAAAACTGGGGGGGAGGGGGTGTGGGGGCAGGGAAAGCCGCGCGCTGATTGGCTGAACGCGCGTCAGGAGACACGCCCCTCCCCACCGCCTCCCTCCTCCAATCAACAGCGGAGGGGGGAGGACGGGGGGAGAGTGGGTGGGGGCTACGGTGAAAGTGGGCGGAGCTACATGAGGAGTGGGCGGAGCTACATGAGGAGTAGGTGGGGGCTACATGGGGAGTGGTTGGAGGCTACGGTGAAAGTGGGCGGAGCTACATGAGGAGTGGGCGGGGTTACACGGGGAGTGGGTGGGGGCTACGGTGAAAGTGGGCGGAGCTACATGAGGAGTGGGCGGGGCTACACGGGGAGTGGGTGGGGGCTACGGTGAAAGTGGGCGGAGCTACATGAGGAGTGGGTGGGGGCTACATGGGGAGAGGGGGGAGGGGCTGTAGGGAGAGGGGGGGGGGCAGCTCGTCACGTGACCGGCTTCCAGTCCACACTGAGATCAGAGCGAGCGGAGTGGTGAGTGAGTGGTGAGTGTGGTGAGTGGTGAGTGTGGTGAGTGGTGAGTGTGTGGTGAGTAGGTGGTGAGTGAGTGGTGAGTAGGTGGTGAGTGTGTGGTGAGTGGTGAGTGTGGTGAGTGGTGAGTGTGTGGTGAGTAGGTGGTGAGTGAGTGGTGAGTAGGTGGTGAGTGAGTGGTGAGTAGGTGGTGAGTGAGTGGTGAGTAGGTGGTGAGTGAGTGGTGAGTAGGTGAGTGTGTGGTGAGTGGTGAGTGTGGTGAGTGAGTGGTGAGTAGGTGGTGAGTGAGTGGTGAGTAGGTGGTGAGTGAGTGGTGAGTGAGTGGTGAGTGTGTGGTGAGTGTGTGGTGAGTGAGTGGTGAGTGTGGTGAGTGTGTGGTGAGTGGTGAGTGTGGTGAGTGAGTGGTGAGTAGGTGGTGAGTGAGTGGTGAGTAGGTGGTGAGTGAGTGGTGAGTAGGTGGTGAGTGAGTGGTGAGTAGGTGGTGAGTGAGTGGTGAGTGTGGTGAGTGGTGAGTGTGGTGAGTGTGGTGAGTGTGGTGAGTAGGTGGTGAGTGAGTGGTGAGTGTGGTGAGTGGTGAGTGTGGTGAGTGGTGAGTGTGGTGAGTAGGTGGTGAGTAAGTGGTGAGTGTGGTGAGTGAGTGGTGAGTGGTGAGTGTGGTGAGTGGTGAGTGTGTGGTGAGTAGGTGGTGAGTGAGTGGTGAGTAGGTGGTGAGTGAGTGGTGAGTGAGTGGTGAGTGAGTGGTGAGTAGGTGGTGAGTAGGTGGTGAGTGAGTGGTGAGTGTGGTCAGTGGTGAGTGAGTGGTGAGTGTGGTGAGTGAGTGGTGAGTGTGGTGAGTGGTGAGTGTGGTGAGTGGTGAGTGTGTGGTGAGTGTGGTGAGTGAGTGGTGAATGTGGTGAGTGAGTGGTGAGTGTGGTGAGTGGTGAGTGTGTGGTGAGTGAGTGGTGAGTGAGTGGTGAGTAGGTGAGTGTGTGGTGAGTGAGTGGTGAGTGTGTGGTGAGTGGTGAGTAGGTGAGTGTGTGGTGAGTGAGTGGTGAGTGTGGTGTGTGTGTGGTGAGTGTGGTGAGTAGGTGGTGAGTAGGTGGTGAGTGAGTGGGTGAGTGAGTGAGTGGGTGAGTGGTGAGTGGGTGAGTGAGTGGGTGAGTGAGTGAGTGAGTGGGTGGGTGAGTGGGTGAGTGAGTGGGTGAGTGAGTGGGTGGGTGAGTGGGTGAGTGGGTGGGTGAGTGGGTGAGTGAGTGAGTGGGTGGGTGAGTGGGTGATTGGGTGAGTGAGTGGGTGGGTGAGTGGGTGAGTGAGTGGGTGGGTGAGTGGGTGAGTGGGTGAGTGAGTGGGTGAGTGGGTGAGTGGGTGAGTGAGTGGGTGGGTGGGTGGGTGAGTGGGTGAGTGGGTGGGTGAGTGAGTGAGTGGGTGGGTGAGTGGGTGAGTGGGTGAGTGAGTGGGTGGGTGAGTGGGTGAGTGGGTGGGTGAGTGAGTGGGTGGGTGAGTGGGTGGGTGGGTGGATGAGTGAGTGAGTGAGTGGGTGAGTGAGTGGGTGGGTGAGTGGGTGAGTGAGTGAGTGAGTGGGTGGGTGAGTGGGTGAGTGAGTGAGTGGGTGAGTGGGTGAGTGAGTGGGTGGGTGAGTGAGTGAGTGAGTGGGTGAGTGGTGAGTGGGTGAGTGAGTGGGTGAGTGAGTGAGTGGGTGGGTGAGTGGGTGAGTGGGTGAGTGAGTGAGTGAGTGGGTGAGTGGGTGAGTGAGTGGGTGGGTGAGTGGGTGAGTGGGTGGGTGTGTGGGTGAGTGAGTGAGTGGGTGGGTGAGTGGGTGAGTGGGTGAGTGAGTGGGTGAGTGGGTGAGTGAGTGGGTGGGTGAGTGGGTGAGTGGGTGAGTGAGTGGGTGAGTGGGTGAGTGAGTGGGTGAGTGAGTGAGTGGGTGAGTGAGTGAGTGGGTGGATGAGTGGGTGGGTGAGTGAGTGAGTGGGTGAGTGAGTGGGTGGGTGAGTGGGTGAGTGGGTGGGTGTGTGGGTGAGTGAGTGAGTGGGTGGGTGAGTGGGTGAGTGGGTGAGTGAGTGGGTGAGTGGGTGAGTGAGTGAGTGAGTGGGTGGGTGAGTGAGTGAGTGAGTGGGTGAGTGAGTGAGTGAGTGGGTGGTTGAGTGGGTGGGTGAGTGAGTGAGTGGGTGGGTGAGTGGGTGAGTGAGTGAGTGGGTGGATGAGTGGGTGGGTGAGTGGGTGAGTGAGTGGGTGGGTGAGTGGGTGGGTGGATGAGTGAGTGAGTGGGTGAGTGAGTGGGTGGGTGAGTGGGTGAGTGGGTGAGTGAGTGGGTGGGTGAGTGGGTGGGTGGATGAGTGAGTGAGTGGGTGAGTGAGTGGGTGGGTGAGTGGGTGGGTGAGTGAGTGAGTGAGTGGGTGGGTGAGTGGGTGAGTGAGTGAGTGGGTGGATGAGTGAGTGAGTGGGTGAGTGAGTGGGTGGGTGAGTGGGTGAGTGGGTGAGTGAGTGGGTGGGTGAGTGGGTGAGTGAGTGAGTGGGTGGGTGAGTGGGTGAGTGGGTGAGTGAGTGGGTGGGTGAGTGGGTGGGTGGATGAGTGAGTGAGTGGGTGAGTGAGTGGGTGGGTGAGTGGGTGAGTGGGTGAGTGAGTGGGTGGTTGAGTGGGTGGGTGAGTGAGTGAGTGGGTGGGTGAGTGGGTGAGTGAGTGAGTGGGTGGATGAGTGGGTGGGTGAGTGGGTGAGTGAGTGGGTGGTTGAGTGGGTGGATGAGTGAGTGAGTGGGTGGGTGAGTGGGTGAGTGAGTGAGTGGGTGAGTGAGTGGGTGGTTGAGTGGGTGGATGAGTGAGTGAGTGGGTGGGTGAGTGGGTGAGTGAGTGAGTGGGTGGATGAGTGGGTGGGTGAGTGGGTGAGTGAGTGGGTGGGTGAGTGGGTGGGTGGATGAGTGAGTGAGTGGGTGAGTGAGTGGGTGGGTGAGTGGGTGGATGAGTGGGTGGGTGAGTGGGTGAGTGAGTGGGTGGGTGAGTGGGTGAGTGGGTGAGTGAGTGGGTGGGTGAGTGGGTGAGTGGGTGAGTGAGTGGGTGGGTGAGTGGGTGGGTGAGTGAGTGGGTGGGTGAGTGGGTGAGTGTCTGTGTGCTGGTCCTCACATCACTTGATAATGATGATGTTGGTAGTGATGGTGATGGTGGTGGTCGTGATGCTGTTTGATGGTGGTGATGATGGTGATGATGACAGTGGTGATGGTAATGATGATAGTGATGATGATGGTATAATGATGATAGCGATGATGGTGATGGTGATGGTAATGATTATGGTATAATGATGATGATAGTGATGATGATAGTGATAATGATAGTGATGATGATGGTGATGGTGGTGGTGATGGTGGTGGTGATGGTGGTGATGGTGGTGGTGATGGTGGTGGTGGTGGCGGTGGTGATGGTGGTGATGGTGGTGGTGGTGGTGATGGTGGTGGTGGTGGTGATGGTGGTGGTGGTGGTGATGGTGGTGGTGGTGGCGGTGATGGTGGTGGTGGTGGTGATGGTGGTGGTGGTGGTGGTGATGGTGGTGATGGTGGTGGTGGTGATGGTGGTGATGGTGGTGGTGGTGATGGTGGTGGTGGTGGTGATGGTGGTGGTGGTGGTGATGGTGGTGATGGTGGTGGTGATGGTGATGGTGGTGGTGGTGGTGATGGTGGTGGTGGCGGTGGTGATGGTGGTGATGGTGGTGGTGGTGATGGTGGTGGTGGTGGTGATGGTGGTGGTGGTGGTGATGGTGGTGGTGGTGGCGGTGATGGTGGTGGTGGTGGTGATGGTGGTGGTGGTGGTGGTGATGGTGGTGATGGTGGTGGTGGTGATGGTGGTGATGGTGGTGGTGGTGATGGTGGTGGTGGTGGTGATGGTGGTGGTGGTGGTGATGGTGGTGATGGTGATGGTGGTGGTGGTGGTGATGGTGGTGGTGATGGTGGTGGTGGTGGTGATGGTGGTGATGGTGATGGTGGTGGTGGTGGTGATGGTGGTGGTGGTGGTGATGGTGGTGGTGGTGATGGTGGTGGTGGTGGTGATGGTGGTGGTGGTGGTGATGGTGGTGGTGGTGGCGGTGATGGTGGTGATGGTGGTGGTGGTGGTGGTGGTGGTGGTGGCGGTGGTGATGGTGGTGGTGGTGGCGGTGGTGATGGTGGTGATGGTGGTGGTGGTGATGGTGGTGGTGGTGGTGATGGTGGTGGTGGTGGTGGTGGTGGTGGTGGCGGTGATGGTGGTGGTGATGGTGGTGGTGGTGATGGTGGTGATGGTGGTGGTGATGGTGGTGGTGGTGATGGTGGCGGTGGTGATGGTGGTGATGGTGGTGGTGGTGATGGTGGTGATGGTGGTGGTGGTGATGGTGGTGGTGGTGGTGATGGTGGTGGTGGTGGTGGTGATGGTGGTGGTGGTGGTGGCGGTGGTGGTGGTGGTGATGGTGGCGGTGGTGGTGGCGGTGGTGGTGGTGGTGGTGGTGGTTATGATGATGATGGTGGTGATGGTGGTGATGGTGATGGTGGTGGTGATGATGATGGTGATGATAGTGGTGATGATGATGATGGTGATGATGGTGATGATGATGATGGTGATGATAGTGATGATGATAGTGATGAAGATGGTGATGGTGGTGATGATGGTGATGATGATAGTGATGATGATGATGGTAATGATGATGGTAATGATGATAGCGATGATGATGATAGTGATAATGATGGTGATGATGATGATGATGGCAATATCTCTCTCTGTCTACGTTTGTGCAGGTCATGGCTGCGTCAATCGATTGCGCTGATGATCGTGGTGATGGTGGCGGTGATGATGGTGATGGTGGTGATGGTGGCGGTGATGGTGATGGTCGTGTTGATGGTGGTGATGTTGGTGATGATGGTGATGATAGTGATGATGATGATAGTGACGATGATGATAGTGATGATGATGATAGTGATGATGATGATAGTGATGATGATGATAGTGATGATGATGGTGATGATGATGGTGATAGTGATGATGATGATGGTGATGATGGCAATGTTTCTCTCTCTACGTTTGTGTAGACAATGGCTGAAGCAAGCGTTTGCGGTGATGGTCGTGGTGATGATGGTGATGGTGGCGGTGATGGTCGTGGTGATGGTGGCGGTGATGTTGACGATGATGATGATGGTGGTGAGGGTGATGATGGTGATGGTGGTGATGGTGATGATGGTGATGATGGTGATGGTGATGATGACACGGGTGTTGATGATGGTATAATGATAGTAATGATAGTGATGATGATAGTGATGATGATGATATTGATGGTGACAATGATTCTCTCTCTACGTTTGTGTAGACAATGGCTGAAGCAAGCGTTTGCGGTGATGGTCGTGGTGATGGTGGCGGTGATGGTCGTGGTGATGTTGATGATGGTGATGGTGATGATGGTGATGATGGTGATGGTGATGATGACACGGGTGTTGATGATGGTATAATGGTGATGATGATAGCGATGATGATGATGGTAATGATGATGGTAATGATGATGGTAATGATGATGGTAATGATGATGGTAATGATGATGATAGTGATGGTGATAATGATGATGATGGCAATATCTCTATCTGTCTACGTAGGCTATGGCTGCGTCAATCGATTGCGCTGATGGTCGTGGTGATGGTGGCGGTGATGGTCGTGGTGATGTTGACGATGGTGGTGATGGTGACGATGGTGACGTGTTGATATCCGCTCCGGGGAAGGTCATCCTTCACGGAGAACACTCGGTGGTGTACGGCAAGGTAAGATTATCGTCAATGCCGGCACAAACACAAACCTCCGATACGTCCACACTTGCAGGGACATCTCCACGAACCAGTGGCATCTACATCTACAGAACCAGTGGCATCTGCAGAACGTGAAGAACCAGTGGAATCTACATCTACAGAACCAGTGGCATCTATAGAACGTGAAGAACCAGTGGTATCAACATCTACAGAACCAGTAGCATCTATAGAACGTGAAGAACCAGTGGCATCAACATCTACAGAACCAGTGGCATCTATAGAACGTGAAGAACCAGTGGCATCTACATCTACAGAACCAGTGGCATCTATAGAACGTGAAGAACCAGTGGCATCAACATCTACAGAACGTGAAGAACCAGTGGCATCCACATCTATAGAACGTGAAGAACCAGTGGCATCTACATCTATAGAACGTGAAGAACCAGTGGCATCTACATCTATAGAACGTGAAGAACCAGTGGCATCTACATCTGCAGAACGTGAAGAACCAGTGGCATCTACATCTACAGAACGTGAAGAACCAGTGGCATCTACATCTACAGAACGCGAAGAACCAGTGGCATCTACATCTATAGAACGTGAAGAACCAGCGGCATCTACATCTGCAGAACGTGAAGAACCAGTGGCATCTACATCTGCAGAACGTGAAGAACCAGTGGCATCTACATCTACAGAACGCGAAGAACCAGTGGCATCTACATCTGCAGAACGCGAAGAACCAGTGGCATCTACATCTACAGATCGCGAAGAACCAGTGGCATCTACATCTATAGAACGTGAAGAACCAGTGGCATCTACATCTATAGAACGTGAAGAACCAGTGGCATCTACATCTATAGAACGTGAAGAACCAGTGGCATCTACATCTGCAGAACGTGAAGAACCAGTGGCATCTACATCTGCAGAACGTGAAGAACCAGTGGCATCTACATCTGCAGAACGTGAAGAACCAGTGGCATCTACATCTACAGAACGTGAAGAACCAGTGGCATCTACATCTGCAGACATGAAGAACCAGTGGCATCTACATCTGCAGAACGTGAAGAACTAGTGGCATCTGCAGAACGTGAAGAACCAGTGGCATCTACATCTGCTGAACGTGAAGAACCAGTGGCATCTACATCTACAGAACGTGAAGAACCAGTGGCATCTACATCTGCAGAACGTGAAGAACCAGTGGCATCTACATCTGCAGAACGCGAAGAACCAGTGGCATCTACATCTGCAGAACGCGAAGAACCAGTGGCATCTACATCTACAGAACGCGAAGAACCAGTGGCATCTACATCTACAGAACGTGAAGAACCAGTGGCATCTACATCTACAGAACGCGAAGAACCAGTGGCATCTACATCTACAGAACGCGAAGAACCAGTGGCATCTACATCTGCAGAACGTGAAGAACCAGTGGCATCTACATCTGCAGAACGTGAAGAACCAGTGGCATCTACATCTGCAGAACGTGAAGAACCAGTGGCATCTGCAGAATGTGAAGAACCAGTGGCATCTACATCTGCAGAACGTGAAGAACCAGTGGCATCTACATCTGCAGAACGTGAAGAACCAGTGGCATCTACATCTGCAGAACGTGAAGAACCAGTGGCATCTACATCTGCAGAATGTGAAGAACCAGTGGCATCTACATCTGCAGAACGTGAAGAACCAGTGGCATCTACATCTGCAGAACGTGAAGAACCAGTGGCATCTACATCTGCAGAACGTAAAGAACCAGTGGCATCTACATCTGCAGAACGCGAAGAACCAGTGGCATCTACATCTGCAGAATGTGAAGAACCAGTGGCATCTACATCTGCAGAACGTGAAGAACCAGTGGCATCTACATCTGCAGAACGTGAAGAACCAGTGGCATCTACAGAACGTGAAGAACCAGTGGCATCTACATCTACAGAACGTGAAGAACCAGTGGCATCTACATCTGCAGAACGTGAAGAACCAGTGGCATCTACAGAACGTGAAGAACCAGTGGCATCTACATCTACAGAACGCGAAGAACCAGTGGCATCTACAGAACGTGAAGAACCAGTGGCATCTACAGAACGTGAAGATCCAGTGGCATCTACATCTACAGAACGCGAAGAACCAGTGGTATCTATAGAATGTGTAGTGGATGGTGTAGTGTATAGTGTAGTGTATAGTGTAGTGTATAGTAGTGTATAGTGTAGTGTATAGTGTAGTAGTGTATAGTAGTGTATAGTGTAGTGTATAGTAGTAGTGTGTAGTGTATAGTGTATATAGTGTAGTGTATAGTGTAGTGTATAGTGTAGTGTATAGTGTAGTGTATAGTGTAGTGTATAGTGTAGTGTATAGTAGTGTATAGTAGTGTACAGTGTAGTGTATAGTATATAGTAGTGTGTCTGTGTGTCTCTGTGTGTGTCTGCAGGTGGGTGTTGTGTGCAGTGTGGCTCTACGGACCTTCGTGCGTGCCAGGCTGGGTGCACCGGGGGACCGGGTGGAGCTCATGCTTCCAGACCTGGGCTGCAATGCATCCTGGGACGTCTCCAGCCTGCCACGCGGCCATTGTGAGCCCACTCCCACTGTACACACTGTACACACCGCACTGTACGCACTGTACTGCACACACTATACAAGGCGCCACACGCCAAAAAACCCCCGCACTGTACGCGACGCACAGCACTGTACGGATACAGTGTGCGCACTGTGCACACTGTACGAACCGCAGAAATACAGTGTACACACTGTACAAATCGCACAAATACAGTGCACACACTGTACGAGCCGTGCAAATACAGTGCATACACTGTACAAACCGTACAAATGCAGTGTGCATAGCACGTACACTGTACAAACTGTGCAAATACAGTGCGCATAGCGCACATCAATACTGTACACACTGCGCACAGACACTGTACACACACAAAGCTCCCCCAGGTAGCCTCTAGCAGGGGCTGAAGGGGCAAGTGGTGTGAGTGGTAGTACACACGGAGACACTCACCCACTCACTCATCTACTCACCAACTCACCCACTCACCCACTCACTCACTCACCCACTCACCCACTCACTCACCCACCCACCCACTCACTCACTCACCCACTCACCCACCCACTCACCCACTCACCCACCCACTCACCCACCCCCCCACTCACCCACCCACCCACCCACTCACTCACCTACTCACTCACCTACTCACTCACTCACCTACTCACTCACCCACTCACTCATCTACTCACCAACTCACCCACCCACTCACCCACTCACTCATCTACTCACCAACTCACTCACCCACTCACCCACTCACCCACTCACCCACCCACTCACTCATCTACTCACCAACTCACCCACCCACTCACCCACTCACGCACTCACCCACTCACCCACTCACGTACTCACCTACTCACTCACCCATTCATTCACCCACTCACTCACCTACTGACTCATCTACTCACTCACTCACCACTCACTCACTCACTCACCTACTCACTCACCTACTCACTCACTCACTCACTCACTCACCTACTCACTCACCTACTCACTCACTCACCCACTCACCCACCCACTCACTCATCTACTCACCAACTCACCCACCCACTCACCCACTCACGCACTCACCCACTTACCCACTCACGTACTCACCTACTCACTCACCCATTCATTCACCCACTCACTCACCTACTCACTCACCTACTCACTCACTCACCTACTCACTCACTCACCACTCACTCACCCACTCACTCACTCACCCACCCACTCACCCACTCACCTACCCACTCACCCACTCACCCACCCACTCACTCACCCACTCACCCACCCACTCACCTACCCACTCACCCACCCACTCACTCACTCACCCACTCACCCACCCACTCACCTACCCACCCACTCACTCACCCACCCACTCACCCACACACCTACCCACTCACCCACCCACTCACTCACCCACTCACCCACCCACTCACCTACCCACCCACTCACTCACTCACCCACCCACCCACACACCTACCCACTCACCCACCCACTCACTCATTCACCCACTCACCCACCCACTCACCCACTCACTCACCCATTCACCTACCCACTCACCCACCCACTCACCCACTCACTCACCCACTCACCCACCCACTCACCCACCCACTCACTCACCTACTCACTCACCTACTCAGTCATCTACTCACCAACTCACCCACCCACTCACCCACTCACCCACTCACGTACTCACCTACTCACCCACCCATTCACTCACCCACTCACTCACCTACTGACTCATCTACTCACTCACTCACCACTCACTCACTCACTCACCCACCCACTCACTCACTCACCCACTCACTCACTCACTCACCCACCCACTCACCCACTCACCCACCCACTCACCCACCCACCCACCCACTCACCTACCCACCCGCTCACCCACCCACTCACTCACTCACTCACCCACCCACTCACCCACCCACCCACTCACTCACTCACTCACCTATTCAGTCATCTACTCACCAACTCACCCACCCACTCACCCACTCACGTACTCACCTACTCACCCACCCATTCACTCACCCACTCACTCACCTACTGACTCATCTACTCACTCACTCACCACTCACTCACTCACCCACCCACTCACTCACCCACTCACTCACCCACCCACTCACCCACCCACTCACCCACCCACCCACCCACCCACCCACCCACCCACTCACCTACCCACCCACTCACCCACCCACTCACCCACTCACTCACCCACCCCACTCACCCACCCACCCACTCACCCACCCACTCACTCACTCACCCACCCACTCACCCACTCACCCACCCACTCACCCACCCACTCACTCACCCACTCACTCACCCACCCACTCACCCACCCACTCACCCACCCACTCACTCACTCACCCACCCACTCACCCACTCACCCACCCACCCACCCACCCACTCACCTACCCACCCACTCACCCACCCACTCACCCACCCACTCACTCACTCACCCACTCACTCACCCACCCACCCACCCACCCACTCACCCACCCACTCACCCACCCACTCACTCACCCACCCACTCACCCACTCACCCACCCACTCACCCACCCACCCACTCACCCACCCACTCACCCACCCACTCACTCACTCACTCACTCACCCACCCACTCACCCACCCACTCACCCACCCACCCACTCACCTACCCACCCACTCACCCACTCACCCACCCACTCACCCACCCACTCACTCACCTACTCACTCACCTACTCAGTCATCTACTCACCAACTCACTCACCCACTCACCCACTCACGTACTCACCTACTCACCCACCCACCCACTCACCCACTCACTCACCCACTCACCCACCCACTCACCCACCCACTCACTCACCTACTCACTCACCTACTCAGTCATCTACTCACCAACTCACCCACCCACTCACCCACTCACCCACTCACGTACTCACCTACTCACCCACCCATTCACTCACCCACTCACTCACCTACTGACTCATCTACTCACTCACCACTCACTCACTCACTCACTCACCCACTCACTCACCCACTCACTCACCCACCCACTCACCCACCCACTCACTCACCCACCCACTCACCCACCCACTCACCCACTCACTCACTCACCCACCCACTCACCCACTCACCCACCCACTCACCCACCCACCCACTCACCTACCCACCCACTCACCCACCCACTCACTCACTCACTCACCCACCCACTCACCCACCCACCCACTCACTCACTCACCTATTCAGTCATCTACTCACCAACTCACCCACCCACTCACCCACTCACGTACTCACCTACTCACCCACCCATTCATTCACCCACTCACTCACCTACTGACTCATCTACTCACTCACTCACCACTCACTCACTCACTCACCCACCCACTCACTCACCCACTCACTCACTCACCCACCCACTCACCCACCCACTCACCCACCCACTCACCCACCCACTCACCCACCCACCCACTCACCTACCCACCCACTCACCCACCCACTCACCCACTCACTCACCCACTCACCCACCCACTCACCCCCCACCCACTCACTCACTCACTCACCTACCCACTCACCCACTCACCCACCCACTCACCCACCCACTCACTCACCCACTCACTCACCCACCCACCCACTCACCCACCCACCCACTCACCCACCCACTCACTCACTCACCCACCCACTCACCCACTCACTCACCCACTCACCTACCCACTCACCCACCCACCCACTCACCTACCCACCCACTCACCCACCCACTCACCCACCCACTCACTCACCCACTCACTCACCCACCCACCCACCCACTCACCCACCCACTCACTCACCCACCCACTCACCCACTCACCCACCGACCCACTCACCTACCCACCCACTCACCCACCCACTCACTCACTCACTCACCTACTCAGTCCTCTACTCACCAACTCACCCACCCACTGAACTACACACTACATTACTACTATACTACACTACTATACACTACACTACATTATTACTACACTACACTACACACTATAAACTATAAACTAAATATAAATAATAAAAAAAGTAAATTCTACAGGCACTGACTACTACACTATACTACTATACATTATAAACTAAATAATATAAACTAAATAATAAAATGTAAATTCTGCAGGCAGTCACTACTACACTACACACGACACTACACTATAAACTACATTACACTATAAACTACACTATAAACTATACACTAAATATAAATAATAAAAATGTAAATTCTACAGGCAGTGACTGCTACACTATACACTACTACACACTATACCACTATAAACTATGAACTATAAACTATATATAAATAAAATAAAAGTGAATTCTACAGGCAGTGACTACTACACTACACACTACACTACACTATAAACTACATTACACTGTAAACTACACTATAAACTATACACTAAATATAAATAATAAATTTGTAAATTCTACAGGCAGTAACTGCTACACTATACACTACTACACACTATACCACTATAAACTATGAACTATAAACTAAATATAAATAAAATAAAAATAAATTCTACAGGCAGTGACTTCTACACTACAGTACAATATAAACTACATTACACTGTAAACTACACTATAAACTATACACTAAATATAAATAATAAAAATGTAAATTCTACAGGCACTGACTACTACACTATACTACTATACATTATAAACTAAATAATATAAACTAAATAATAAAATGTAAATTCTGCAGGTAGTGACTACTACACTACACACTACACTACACTATAAACTACATTACACTATAAACTACACTATAAACTATACACTAAATATAAATAATAAAAATGTAAATTCTACAGGCAGTAACTGCTACACTATACACTACTACACACTATACCACTATAAACTATGAACTATAAACTAAATATAAATAAAATAAAAATAAATTCTACAGGCAGTGACTTCTACACTACAGTACAATATAAACTACATTACACTGTAAACTACACTATAAACTATACACTAAATATAAATAATAAATTTGTAAATTCTACAGACAGTGACTACTACACTATACACTACTACACACTATACCACTATAAACTATGAACTTTAAACTAAATATAAATAAAATAAAAATAAATGTTACAGGCAGTGACGTGGACGCCTCTCCAACCGCTCCGGGTCCTGAGGAGTTGGAGGAGTGGAGACGCCTCGTCAAAGTGGGCGTGGCCATGGACAAAGTGGGCGGGGCCATGGACAAAGTGGGCGGGGCCATGGACAAAGTGGGCGGGGCTGGAGTGGGTGGAGCCGGGGGTGGAGTGGGAGGAGCCAGGGGCGAAGTGGGCGTGGCCATGGACAAAGTTGGCGGGGCTGGAGTGGGCGGGGCCATGGACAAAGTGGGCGTGGCCATGGACAAAGTGGGCGGGGCTGGAGTGGGCGGGGCCGGGGGTGGAGTGGGAGGAGCCAGGGGCGAAGTGGGAGGAGCGGAGGGTGAAGTGGGAGGAGCCGAGGGCGAAGTGGGCGGGGCCATGGACAAAGTAGGCGTGGCCATGGACAAAGTGGGCGTGGCCATGGACAAAGTGGGAGGAGCTGAGGGTGGAGTGGGCGGAGCCGGAGAAACAGCTGTGCTGGTGTTCCTGTACTTGTGGACTCGCCTTGCCCGGTGAGACTATTATAGTACCAGTACTATAGCACTATAGTATCAGTACTATAGCACTATAGTATCAGTACTATAGCACTATAGTATCAGTACTATAGCACTATAGTATCAGTACTATAGCACTATAGTATCAGTACTATAGCACTATAGTATCAGTACTATAGCACTATAGTATCAGTACTATAGCACTATAGTATATAGTATTATAGTACCAGTACTATAGCACTATAGTATCAGTACTATAGTGCTATAGTATATAGTATTATAGTACCAGTACTATAGCACTATAGTATCAGTACTATAGTGCTATAGTATATAGTATTATAGTACCAGTACTATAGCACTATAGTATCAGTACTATAGCACTATAGTATATAGTATTATAGTACCAGTACTATAGCACTATAGTATCAGTACTATAGCGCTATAGTATCAGTACTATAGCGCTATAGTATATAGTATTATAGTACCATTACTATAGCACTATAGTATCAGTACTATAGCACTATAGAATATAGTATTATAGTACCAGTACTATAGCACTATAGTATCAGTACTATAGCACTATAGTATATAGTATTATAGTACCAGTACTATAGCACTATAGTATCAGTACTATAGCACTATAGTATATAGTATTATAGTACCAGTACTATAGCACTATAGTATCAGTACTATAGCACTATAGTATATAGTATTATAGTACCAGTACTATAGCACTATAGTACTGGTACTATAGTAGTACTATAGTAGTACTATAGTACCAGTACTATAGTACTACTACTATAGTACCAGTACTATAGCACTATTATAGTATCAGTACTATAGCGCTATAGTATCAGTACTATATAGTACTATAGTATCAGTACTATAGCATTACTATAGTACCAGTACTATAGTAATACTATAGTACCAGTACTATAGTGCTATAGTATCAGTACTATAGCACTATTATGGTATCAGTACTATAGCACTATAGTATATAGTATTATAGTACCAGTACTATAGTAATACTACTATAGTACCAGTACTATAGTAGTACTACTATAGTATCAGTACTATAGCACTATAGTATCAGTACTATATAGTACTATAGTACCAGTACTATAGTAATAGTACTATAGTACCAGTACTATAGTAATATTATTAATGTGTCTGTAGGGGTGCATCTACTATAGTACCGGTACTATAGTAATACTACTAATGTGTGTGTATGGGTCAGGCTGTACGTGTGCTGGTGGTGTCTACACTACTACTGCTATAGTACTGGTACTATAGTAGTAGTACTATAGTACTAGTACTATAGTACTGGTACTATAGTGTAATACTATTAATGTGTCTGTAGGGGCGAGCCTGTGCGCTGTTCTCTACACTACTACTACTATAGTACTATTACTACTACTATAGTACTGGTACTATAGTATAGTACTATAGTACTATACTATAGTACTGGTACTATAGTAATACTACTAATGTGTCTGTAGGGGTGTGCCTGTACGTGTCCTGGTGGTCTCTACACTTGGTGGTGTCTACACTACTACTACTATAGTACTGGTACTATAGTAGTAGTACTATAGTACCAGTACTATTATAATACTACTAATGTGTGTCTGTAGGGGTGCGCCTGTACGTGTCCTGGTGGTCTCTACACTACTACTACTACTACTATAGTACCAGTACTATTATAATACTACTAATGTGTCTGTAGGGGTGCGCCTGTACGTGTCCTGGTGGTCTCTAGTACTATAGTACTACTTCTATAGTACCAGTACTATTATAATACTACTAATGTGTCTGTAGGGGTGCGCCTACTATAGTACTGGTACTATTATAATACTACTAATGTGTGTCTGTAGGGGTGCGCCTGTACGTGTCCTGGTGGTCTCTACACTACTACTACTACTATAGTACCAGTACTATTATAATACTACTAATGTGTCTGTAGGGGTGCGCCTACTATAGTACCAGTACTATTATAATACTACTAATGTGTTTGTAGGGGTGCGCCTACTATAGTACTGGTACTATTATAATACTACTAATGTGTGTCTGTAGGGGTGCGCCTGTACGTGTCCTGGTGGTCTCTGATCTGCCCCCGGGCTCCGGACTGGGATCCAGCGCTGCCTATAGCACCTCACTGAGCACCGCACTGCTCACCCTCACCAGGAGACTCACCACCACGGGCTCTGGGTACTCACCAACTCACTCACCACTCACCAACTCACTCACCACTCACTCACCAACTCACTCACCACTCACTCACCAACTCACTCACCAACTCACTCACCAACTCACTCACCAACTCACTCACCAACTCACAGCCTATAGCACCTCACTGAGCACCGCACTGCTCACCCTCACCAGGAGACTCACCACCACGGGCTCTGGGTACTCACCAACTCACTCACCACTCACCAACTCACTCACCACTCACTCACCAACTCACTCACCACTCACTCACCAACTCACTCACCAACTCACTCACCAACTCACTCACCAACTCACAGCCTATAGCACCTCACTGAGCACCGCACTGCTCACCCTCACCAAGAGACTCACCACCACGGGCTCTGGGTACTCACCAACTCACTCACCACTCACCAACTCACTCACCACTCACCAACTCACTCACCACTCACCAACTCACTCACCACTCACTCACCAACTCACTCACCAACTCACTCACCAACTCACTCACCAACTCACAGCCTATAGCACCTCACTGAGCACCGCACTGCTCACCCTCACCAGGAGACTCACCACCACGGGCTCTGGGTACTCACCAACTCACTCACCACTCACCAATTCACTCACCACTCACTCACCAACTCACTCACCAACTCACTCACCAACTCACTCACTCACTCACCAACACACTCACCAACTCACTCACCACTCACCAACTCACTCACCAACTCACTCACCACTCACCAACTCACTCACCAACTCACTCACCAACTCACTCACCAACTCACTCACCAACTCACTCAGCCACTCACTCACCAACTCACTCACCACTCACCACTCACTCACCAACTCACTCAGCCACTCACTCACTCAGTCACTCACCAACTCACTCACCACTCACTCACCCACTCACTCACCAACTCACTCACCACTCACTCACCCACTCACCAACTCACTCACCAACTCACTCACCAACTCACTCACCAACTCACTCACCAACTCACTCAGCCACTCACTCACCAACTCACTCACCACTCACCAACTCACTCACCAACTCACTCACCAACTCACTCAGCCACTCACTCACCAACTCACTCACCACTCACCAACTCACTCACCAACTCACTCACCAACTCACTCAGCCACTCACTCACCAACTCACTCACCACTCACCAACTCACTCACCAACTCACTCACCAACTCACTCAGCCACTCACTCACCAACTCACTCACCACTCACCAACTCACTCACCACTCACTCAGCCACTCACTCACTCACCAACTCACTCACCACTCACCAACTCACTCACCAACTCACAGCCTATAGCACCTCACTGAGCACCGCACTGCTCACCCTCACCAAGAGACTCACCACCACGGGCTCTGGGTACTCACCAACTCACTCACCACTCACCAACTCACTCACCAACTCACTCACCAACTCACTCAGCCACTCAGTCACTCAATCGCTCGCTCGCTCACTCACTCACTCACTCAGTCACTCAGTCACTCACTCACCCACTCAGTCACTCACTCACTCACCACTCACCAACTCACTCAGCCACTCACTCACTCACCACTCACTCACTCACTCACTCAATCGCTCGCTCGCTCGCTCGCTCGCTCACTCAGTCACTCACTCACTCAGTCACTCACTCACCCACTCAGTCACTCACTCACTCACCACTCACCAACTCACTCAGCCACTCACTCACTCACCACTCACTCACTCACTCAATCGCTCGCTCGCTCGCTCGCTCACTCACTCACTCAGTCACTCAGTCACTCACTCAGCCACTCACTCACCCACTCACCCACTCACTCACTCAGCCACTTACTCACCCCGTGTCTCCTCCCCGTGTCTCCCTCCCCCCGTGTCTCTCTCGCTCTCTCCCCGTGTCTCTCTCTCCCATCGTGTCTCCCCGTGTCTCCCCCCGTGTCTCTCTCTCTCCCCCTGTCTCCCCGTGTCTCCCCCTGTGTCTCTCTCTCTCCCGATGTCTCCCCGTGTCTCCCCATGTCTCCCCCGTGTCTCTCCCCGTGTCTCTCCCCGTGTCTCTCCCCGTGTCTCTCCCCGTGTCTCTCTCTCTCCCCATGTCTCCCCGTGTCTCTCCCCGTGTCTCCCCCCCGTGTCTCTCCCCGTGTCTCTCTCTCTCCCCGTGTCTCCCCGTGTCTCCCCCTGTGTCTCTCTCTCTCCCCATGTCTCCCCTTGTCTCCCTCTCCCCGTGTCTCTCCCCGTGTCTCCCCGTGTCTCCCCCCCGTGTCTCCCTCCCCCCGTGTCTCTCCCCATGTCTCCCCATGTCTCCCCGTGTCTCCCCCCCGTGTCTTCCCCCCGTGTCTCCCTCCCCCCGTGTCTCTCTCTCTCCCCATGTCTCCCCATGTCTCCCCCCCGTGTCTCCCCCCCGTGTCTCCCTCCCCCCGTGTCTCTCCCCATGTCTCCCCATGTCTCCCCGTGTCTCCCCCCCGTGTCTCCCCCCCGTGTCTCCCTCCCCCCGTGTCTCTCTCTCTCCCCATGTCTCCCCATGTCTCCCCATGTCTCCCCGTGTCTCCCCCCCGTGTCTCCCCCCCGTGTCTCCCTCCCCCCGTGTCTCTCTCTCTCCCCATGTCTCCCCATGTCTCCCCATGTCTCCCCGTGTCTCCCCCCCGTGTCTCCCCCCCGTGTCTCCCCCCCGTGTCTCCCTCCCGTGTCTCCCCCCCGTGTCTCTCCCCGTGTCTCCCCGTGTCTCTCCGCCCCCCCCCCCCCCCGTGTCTGCAGGTTCGGTGCGTGTGATCTCTCCGTGGTGAACTCGTGTCTCTCCGTGTCTCCCCGTGTGTCTCCGTGTCTCCGTGTCTCCCTGTCTCTCCGCGTGTCTCCAGGTTCGGTGCGTGTGATCTCTCCGTGGTGAACTCGTGTCTCTCCGTGTCTCCCCGTGTGTCTCCGTGTCTCCGTGTCTCCCTGTCTCTCCGCGTGTCTCCAGGTTCGGTGCGTGTGATCTCTCCGTGGTGAACTCGTGTCTCTCCGTGTCTCCCCGTGTGTCTCCGTGTCTCCGTGTCTCCCTGTCTCTCCGCGTGTCTCCAGGTTCGGTGCGTGTGATCTCTCCGTGGTGAACTCGTGTCTCTCTCTCTCCCCGTGTCTCCCCGTGTCTCCCCCCCGTGTCTCCCCGTGTCTCTCTCCCCGTGTCTCCCCCACGTGTCTCTCTCTCCCCGTGTCTCCCCGTGTCTCCCCGTGTCTCCCCCCCGTGTCTCTCTCTCCCCGTGTCTCCCCGTGTCTCCCCCCCGTGTCTCCCCGTGTCTCTTTCCCCGTGTCTCCCCCCCGTGTCTCTCTCTCCCCGTGTCTCCCCCCCGTGTCTCTCTCTCCCCGTGTCTCCCCCCCGTGTCTCTCTCTCCCCGTGTCTCCCCGTGTCTCCCCCCCGTGTCTCCCCGTGTCTCTCTCCCCGTGTCTCCCCCCCGTGTCTCTCTCTCCCCGTGTCTCCCCGTGTCTCCCCCCCGTGTCTCCCCGTGTCTCTCTCCCCGTGTCTCCCCCCCGTGTCTCTCTCTCCCCGTGTCTCTCCCCGTGTCTCCCCCCCGTGTCTCCCCGTGTCTCTCTCCCCGTGTCTCCCCGTGTCTCCCCGTGTCTCCCCCCCGTGTCTCCCCGTGTCTCTCTCCCCGTGTCTCCCCCCCGTGTCTCTCTCTCCCCGTGTCTCTCCCCGTGTCTCCCCCCCGTGTCTCCCCGTGTCTCTCTCCCCGTGTCTCCCCGTGTCTCTCCCCGTGTCTCCCCCCCGTGTCTGCAGGTTTGGTGCGTGTGATCTCTCCGTGGTGAACTCGTGTCTCCCCGTGTCTCACCGTGTCTCTCCCTGTCTTTCTGCGTGTCTCACCGTGTCTCCCCGTGTCTCCCCGTGTCTTTAGGTTCGGTGCGTATGATCTCCCCATGTCTCCCCGTGTCTCCCCGTGTCTCTCCGTGTCTCTCCCCGTGTCTCACCGTGTCTCTCCCTGTCTCTCTGCGTGTCTCCCCGTGTCTCTCCCCCCCCCCCCCCCCCCCGTGTCTGCAGGTTCGGTGCGTGTGATCTCTCCGTGGTGAACTCGTGTCTCCCCCCGTGTCTCCCCGTGTCTCTCCCTGTCTCACCGTGTCTCCCCGTGTCTCCCCGTGTCTCTGCGTGTCTCCAGGTTCGGTGCGTGTGATCTCTCCGTGTCTCACCGTGTCTCTCTCTCCCCCCGTGTCTCCCCGTGTCTCCCCGTGTCTCCCCGTGTCTCACCGTGTCTCTCCCTGTCTCTTTCTCTCTCCGTGTCTCACCGTGTCTCTCTCTCCCCCCGTGTCTCCCCGTGTCTCCCCGTGTCTCCCCGTGTCTCACCGTGTCTCTCCCTGTCTCTCTGCGTGTCTCCAGGTTCGGTGCGTGTGATCTGTCCGTGGTGAACGCGTGTCTCCCCGTGTCTCCCCGTGTCTCCCCGTGTCTCCCCCCGTGTCTCCCCGTGTCTCCCCCCGTGTCTCCCCGTGTCTCCCCGTGTCTCCCCGTGTCTCACCGTGTCTCTCCCTGTCTCTTTCTCTCTCCGTGTCTCCCCGTGTCTCACCGTGTCTCTCCCTGTCTCTCTGCGTGTCTCCAGGTTCGGTGCGTGTGATCTGTCCGTGGTGAACGCGTGTCTCCCCGTGTCTCACCGTGTCTCCCCGTGTCTCCCCGTGTCTCACCGTGTCTCCCCGTGTCTCCCTGTGTCTCACCGTGTCTCCCCGTGTCTCACCGTGTCTCCCCGTGTCTCACCGTGTCTCTCCCTGTCTCTCTGCGTGTCTCCAGGTTCAGTGCGTGCGATCTGTCCGTGGTGAACTCGTGTCTCCCCGTGTCTCCCCGTGTCTCTCCGTGTCTCCCCGTGTCTCCCCGTGTCTCCCCGTGTCTCCCCGTGTCTCCCCGTGTCTCACCGTGTCTCACCGTGTCTCTCCCTGTCTCTCTGCGTGTCTCTAGGTTCAGTGCGTGTGATCTGTCCGTGGTGAACGCGTGTCTCCCCGTGTCTCCCCGTGTCTCCCCGTGTCTCCCCGTGTCTCCCCGTGTCTCCCCATGTCTCCCCGTGTCTCCCCGTGTCTCCCCGTGTCTCCCCATGTCTCCCCGTGTCTCCCCGTGTCTCACCGTGTCTCCCCGTGTCTCTTTCTCTCTCCGTGTCTCCCCGTGTCTCCCCGTGTCTCCCTGTGTCTCACCGTGTCTCCCCGTGTCTCCCCGTGTCTCCCCGTGTCTCCCCGTGTCTCCCCGTGTCTCTCTCTCTCCCCGTGTCTCCCCGTGTCTCCCCGTGTCTCCCCGTGTCTCCCCGTGTCTCTCCCTGTCTCTCTGCGTGTCTCCAGGTTCAGTGCGTGTGATCTGTCCGTGGTGAACGCGTGTCTCCCCGTGTCTCCCCGTGTCTCCCCGTGTCTCTTTCTCTCCCCGTGTCTCCCCGTGTCTCCCCGTGTCTCCCCGTGTCTCCCCGTGTCTCACCGTGTCTCCCCGTGTCTCTTTCTCTCACCGTGTCTCCCCGTGTCTCTTTCTCTCCCCGTGTCTCCCTGTGTCTCCCCGTGTCTCCCCGTGTCTCCCCGTGTCTCCCCGTGTCTCTTTCTCTCCCCGTGTCTCCCCGTGTCTCCCCGTGTCTCCCCGTGTCTCCCCGTGTCTCCCCGTGTCTCCCCGTGTCTCCCCGTGTCTCTTTCTCTCCCCGTGTCTCCCTGTGTCTCCCCGTGTCTCACCGTGTCTCTCCCTGTCTCTCTGCGTGTCTCCAGGTTCAGTGCGTGTGATCTGTCCGTGGTGAACTCGTGGGCGATGGAGGCTGAGAGGATTGTCCACGGAACTCCCTCGGGAATCGACAACGCCATCAGCACCTACGGTGAGACACGGAGAGAGACACAGAGACACGCAGAGAGAGACACAGAGACACGGAGAGACACAGACAACGCCATCAGCACCTACGGTGAGACACGGAGAGAGACACAGAGACACGCAGAGAGAGACACAGAGACACGGAGAGACACAGACAACGCCATCAGCACCTACGGTGAGACACGGAGAGAGACACAGAGACACGCAGAGAGAGACACAGAGACACGGAGAGACACAGACAACGCCATCAGCACCTACGGTGAGACACGGAGAGAGACACAGAGACACGCAGAGAGAGACACAGAGACACGGAGAGACACAGACAACGCCATCAGCACCTACGGTGAGACACGGAGAGAGACACAGAGACACGCAGAGAGAGACACAGAGACACGGAGAGACACAGACAACGCCATCAGCACCTACGGTGAGACACGGAGAGAGACACAGAGACACGCAGAGAGAGACACAGAGACACGGAGAGACACAGACAACGCCATCAGCACCTACGGTGAGACACGGAGAGAGACACAGAGACACGCAGAGAGAGACACAGAGACACGGAGAGACACAGACAACGCCATCAGCACCTACGGTGAGACACGGAGAGAGACACAGAGACACGCAGAGAGAGACACAGAGACACGGAGAGACACAGACAACGCCATCAGCACCTACGGTGAGACACGGAGAGAGACACAGAGACACGCAGAGAGAGACACAGAGACACGGAGAGACACAGACAACGCCATCAGCACCTACGGTGAGACACGGAGAGAGACACAGAGACACGCAGAGAGAGACACAGAGACACGGAGAGACACAGACAACGCCATCAGCACCTACGGTGAGACACGGAGAGAGACACAGAGACACGCAGAGAGAGACACAGAGACACGGAGAGACACAGACAACGCCATCAGCACCTACGGTGAGACACGGAGAGAGACACAGAGACACAGACACACAGAGAGAGACACAGAGACACGCAGAGAGACACAGACAACGCCATCAGCACCTACGGTGAGACACGGAGAGAGACACGGAGACACGGTGAGACACGGAGACACGCAGAGAGACACACAGAGAGACACAGACACAGAGAGAGAGACACGCGGAGAGAGACACAGACACAGAGACACAGACAACGCCATCAGCACCTACGGTGAGACACAGAGACACGGAGACACAGAGACACGCGGAGAGAGACAGAGACAGAGACAGAGAGAGACACGCACGGAGAGAGACACAGACAACGCCATCAGCACCTACGGTGAGACACAGAGACACGCAGAGAGACACAGACAACGCCATCAGCACCTACGGAGAGACACAGAGACACGCAGAGAGACACAGACACAGAGAGAGAGAGACACGCGGAGAGAGACACACAGAGAGAGACACAGACAACGCCATCAGCACCTACGGTGAGACACAGAGACACGCAGAGAGACACAGAGACACAGAGACACAGAGAGAGACACGCAGAGAGAGACACAGAGACAAAGAGAGACACGCACGGAGAGAGACACAGACACGGAGAGAGAGACACACAGAGACACGGAGAGACACGCAGAGAGACACAGACAACGCCATCAGCACCTACGGAGAGACACAGAGACACGCAGAGAGACACAGAGACACAGAGACACAGAGAGACACGCAGAGAGACACAGAGACACAGAGAGACACAGAGACACGGAGAGAGACACGCAGAGAGAGACACAGAGACATGGAGAGAGACACAGACACACGGAGAGAGACACAGACACGCACGCAGAGAGACACAGAGACACGGAGAGAGACACAGAGACACGGAGAGAGACACAGACAACGCCATCAGCACCTACGGAGAGACACAGAGACACGCAGAGAGACACAGAGACACGCAGAGAGACACAGACAACGCCATCAGCACCTACGGAGAGACACAGAGACACGCAGAGAGACACAGAGACACACAGAGAGACACGGAGACACGGAGACACAGAGACACACAGAGAGAGACACAGAGACACAGAGAGACACAGACAACGCCATCAGCACCTACGGTGAGACACAGAGACACACAGAGACACACAGAGACACACAGAGACACACAGAGACACAGAGAGACACGGAGAGAGAAACACGCAGAGAGAGACACGGAGACACACAGAGAGACACGCGGAGAGAGACAGAGACACGCAGAGAGAGACAGAGACACGCAGAGAGAGACACGGAGACACGGAGAGACACGCACGCAGAGAGACACGGTGAGAGAGACACGGGGAGAGAGACACAGAGACACGGGGAGAGAGACACAGAGACACGGGGAGAGACACGGGGAGAGAGACACGGGGAGAGACACGGGGAGAGAGACACGGGGAGAGAGAGACACGGGGAGAGACACGGAGAGAGAGAGACACGGGGAGAGACACGGGGAGAGAGACACGGGGAGAGAGACACGGGGAGAGAGACACGGGGAGAGAGAGACACGGGGAGAGAGACACGGTGAGA
>NW_027621622.1:0-17500 GCF_964198595.1 Lampetra fluviatilis | reverse complement strand
GGTGGTGATGGTGATGATGGTGGTGGTGATGGTGGTGGTCGTGGTGGCGATGGTGGTGGTGATGGTGGTGATGGTGGTGATGGTGGTGATGGTGGTGGTGGTGGTGATGGTGATGATGGTGGTGGTGATGGTGGTGGTGGTGGTGATGGTGATGATGGTGGTGATGGTGGAGATGGTGGTGGTGGTGGTGATGGTGATGATGGTGATGGTGGTGGTGATGGTGGTGGTGATGGTGATGATGGTGGTGATGGTGGTGATGGTGGTGGTGGTGATGGTGGTGGTGGTGGTGATGGTGATGATGGTGGTGGTGGTGATGGTGATGATGGTGGTGGTGATGGTGGTGGTGGTGGTGGTGATGGTGGTGATGGTGGTGATGGTGGTGGTGGTGGTGATGGTGATGATGGTGGTGGTGATGGTGGTGGTGGTGGTGATGGTGATGATGGTGGTGATGGTGGAGATGGTGGTGGTGGTGGTGATGGTGATGATGGTGGTGATGGTGGTGGTGATGGTGGTGGTGATGGTGATGATGGTGGTGATGGTGGTGATGGTGGTGGTGGTGGTGGTGGTGATGGTGATGATGGTGGTGGTGATGGTGGTGGTGGTGGTGGTGGTGGTGATGGTGGTGGTGATGGTGGTGATGGTGGTGATGGTGGTGATGGTGATGGTGGTGATGGTGGTGATGGTGATGGTGGTGATGGTGGTGATGGTGGTGATGGTGATGGTGGTGATGGTGGTGATGGTGATGGTGGTGATGGTGGTGATGGTGGTGGTGGTGATGGTGATGGTGGTGATGATGGTGATGGTGGTGATGGTGATGGTGGTGATGGTGATGATGGTGATGGTGGTGATGGTGATGGTGGTGATGGTGATGGTGGTGATGATGGTGATGGTGGTGATGGTGGTGGTGATGGTGGTGATGGTGGTGGTGATGGTGGTGATGGTGGTGATGGTGATGATGGTGGTGGTGATGGTGGTGGTGGTGGTGGTGGTGATGGTGATGATGGTGGTGATGGTGGTGATGGTGGTGGTGATGGTGATGATGGTGATGGTGATGGTGGTGGTGATGGTGATGATGGTGGTGATGGTGATGATGGTGGTGGTGGTGGTGATGGTGGTGGTGATGATGGTGATGGTGGTGATGGTGGTGATGGTGATGGTGGTGATGGTGATGGTGGTGATGGTGGTGATGGTGATGGTGGTGATGGTGATGGTGGTGATGGTGGTGATGATGGTGGTGGTGGTGGTGATGGTGGTGATGGTGGTGATGGTGGTGATGGTGATGGTGGTGATGGTGATGGTGGTGATGGTGATGGTGGTGATGGTGATGGTGGTGGTGGTGATGGTGGTGATGGTGGTGATGGTGATGGTGGTGATAGTGATGGTGGTGGTGATGGTGGTGATGGTGATGGTGGTGATGGTGGTGATGGTGATGGTGGTGATGGTGATGGTGGTGATGGTGGTGATGGTGATGGTGGTGATGGTGGTGATGATGGTGGTGGTGGTGGTGGTGATGGTGGTGATGGTGGTGATGGTGATGGTGGTGGTGATGGTGGTGATGGTGGTGATGGTGATGGTGGTGATGGTGGTGGTGATGGTGGTGATGGTGATGGTGGTGATGGTGGTGATGGTGATGGTGGTGATGGTGATGGTGGTGATGGTGATGGTGGTGATGATGGTGGTGGTGATGGTGGTGGTGGTGGTGGTGATGGTGGTGATGGTGGTGATGGTGGTGATGGTGATGATGGTGATGGTGGTGATGGTGGTGATGGTGATGGTGGTGATGGTGATGGTGGTGATGGTGGTGATGGTGATGGTGGTGATGGTGATGGTGGTGATGGTGGTGATGGTGGTGGTGGTGATGGTGGTGATGGTGGTGATGGTGGTGATGATTAGTTAACTAGTTAACTAATTAACTAGTTAACTAATTAATTAGTTAACTAGTTAACTAGGTAACTAGTTAATTAATTAACTAGTTAACTAGTTAACTAGTTAACTGTGTTGACAGGCTGGCCACTCTGCGCGTGATCGTCACCAACACTAGTTACCTAGGTAACTAGTTAACTAGGTAACTAGGTAACTAGGTAACTAGTTAACTGTGTTTACAGGCTGGCCACTCTGCGCGTGGTCGTCACCAACACTAGTTACCTAGTTACCTAGTTAACTAGTTAGTTAGCTAGTTAACTAGGTAACTAGTTAGTTAACTAGTTAACTAACTAGTTAACTAGTTAACTAGTTAGTTAACTAGTTAGTTAGCTAGTTAACTAACTAGTTAACTAGTTAACTAGTTAGTTAACTAGTTAGTTAACTAGTTAACTAACTAGTTAACTAGGTAACTAGTTAGTTAACTAGTTAACTAACTAGTTAACTAGTTAACTAGTTAGTTAACTAGTTAGTTAGCTAGTTAACTAGGTAACTAGGTAACTGTGTTACAGGCTGGCCACTCTGCGCGTGGTCGTCACCAACACTAGTTAACTAGGTAACTAGGTAACTAGGTAACTAGGTAACTAGGTAACTAGGTAACTAGTTAACTAGTTAACTAGTTAGTTAACTAGTTAGTTAGCTAGTTACCTAGGTAACTAGGTAACTGTGTTACAGGCTGGCCACTCTGCGCGTGGTCGTCACCAACACTAGTTACCTAGGTAACTAGTTAACTAGGTAACTAGGTAACTAGGTAACTAGGTAACTGTGTTACAGGCTGGCCACTCTGCGCGTGGTCGTCACCAACACTAGTTACCTAGTTAACTAGTTAACTAGGTAACTAGTTACCTAGGTAACTAGGTAACTGTGTTACAGGCTGGCCACTCTGCGCGTGGTCGTCACCAACACTAGTTAACTAGTTAACTAGTTAACTAGTTAACTAGTTAGTTAACTAGTTAGTTAACTAGTTACCTAGGTAACTAGGTAACTGTGTTACAGGCTGGCCACTCTGCGCGTGGTCGTCACCAACACTAGTTAACTAGTTACCTAGTTAACTAGTTAGTTAACTAGTTACCTAGGTAACTAGGTAACTGTGTTACAGGCTGGCCACTCTGCGCGTGGTCGTCACCAACACTAGTTACCTAGGTAACTAGTTAACTAGTTAACTAGTTACCTAGTTAACTAGTTAGTTAACTAGTTAACTAACTAGTTAACTAGTTAACTAGTTAGTTACCTAGGTAACTAGGTAACTAACTAGGTAACTGTGTTTACAGGCTGGCCACTCTGCGCGTGGTCGTCACCAACACTAGTTACCTAGTTAACTAGTTAGTTAGCTAGTTAACTAGTTAGTTAACTAGTTAACTAGTTAACTAGTTACCTAGTTAACTAGTTAGTTAGCTAGTTAACTAACTAGTTAACTAGGTAACTAGTTAACTAGTTAACTAGTTAACTAACTAGTTAACTAGTTAACTAGTTAGTTAGCTAGTTAGTTAGCTAGTTACCTAGGTAACTAGGTAACTGTGTTACAGGCTGGCCACTCTGCGCGTGGTCGTCACCAACACTAGTTAACTAGGTAACTAGGTAACTAGTTAACTAGTTAACTAGTTAACTAGTTAACTAGTTAGTTAACTAGTTAGTTAGCTAGTTAACTAGGTAACTAGGTAACTGTGTTACAGGCTGCCCACTCTGCGCGTGGTCGTCACCAACACTAGTTAACTAGTTAACTAGGTAACTAGTTAACTAGTTAGTTAACTAGTTAGTTAGCTAGTTAACTAGGTAACTAGTTAACTGTGTTACAGGCTGGCCACTCTGCGCGTGGTCGTCACCAACACTAGTTAACTAGTTAACTAGTTAGTTAGCTAGTTACCTAGGTAACTAGGTAACTGTGTTACAGGCTGGCCACTCTGCGCGTGGTCGTCACCAACACGCTGGTTCCGCGCTGTACCAAGAAACTCGTCGCCGCTGTGAGAACACGCGTAGAGAAGGTAACCTCCTCAACTAGTGATAACTAGTTATCACTACACACTAACTAGTGATAACTAGTGATAACTACACACTAACTAGTGATGACTACGCACTAACTAGTGATAACTACACACTAACTAGTGATGACTACGCACTAACTAGTGATGACTACACACTAACTAGTGATGACTACGCACTAACTAGTGATGACTAGGCACTAACTAGTGATGACTACACACTAACTAGTGATGACTACACACTAACTAGTGATGACTACGCACTAACTAGTGATGACTACGCACTAACTAGTGATGACTACGCACTAACTAGTGATGACTACGCACTAACTAGTGATGACTACGCACTAACTAGTGATGACTACACACTAACTAGTGATGACTACACACTAACTAGTGATGACTACACACTAACTAGTGATGACTACGCACTAACTAGTGATGACTACACACTAACTAGTGATGACTACACACTAACTAGTGATGACTACACACTAACTAGTGATGACTACACACTAACTAGTGATGACTACACACTAACTAGTGATGACTACGCACTAACTAGTGATGACTACACACTAACTAGTGATGACTACACACTAACTAGTGATGACTACACACTAACTAGTGATGACTACGCACTGACTAGTGATGACTACACACTAACTAGTGATGACTACACACTAACTAGTGATGACTACACACTAACTAGTGATGACTACGCACTAACTAGTGATGACTACACACTAACTAGTGATGACTACACACTAACTAGTGATGACTACACACTAACTAGTGATGACTACGCACTAACTAGTGATGACTACACACTAACTAGTGATGACTACACACTAACTAGTGATGACTACACACTAACTAGTGATGACTACACACTAACTAGTGATGACTACACACTAACTAGTGATGACTACGCACTAACTAGTGATGACTACGCACTAACTAGTGATGACTACGCACTAACTAGTGATGACTACGCACTAACTAGTGATGACTACGCACTAACTAGTGATGACTACGCACTAACTAGTGATGACTACACACTAACTAGTGATGACTACACACTAACTAGTGATGACTACGCACTAACTAGTGATGACTACACACTAACTAGTGATGACTACACACTAACTAGTGATGACTACACACTAACTAGTGATGACTAGGCACTAACTAGTGATGACTACACACTAACTAGTGATGACTACACACTAACTAGTGATGACTAGGCACTAACTAGTGATGACTACGCACTAACTAGTGATGACTACACACTAACTAGTGATGACTACGCACTAACTAGTGATGACTACGCACTAACTAGTGATGACTACACACTAACTAGTGATGACTACGCACTAACTAGTGATGACTACGCACTGACTAGTGATGACTACGCACTAACTAGTGATGACTACACACTAACTAGTGATGACTACGCACTAACTAGTGATGACTACGCACTAACTAGTGATGACTACACACTAACTAGTGATGACTACGCACTAACTAGTGATGACTACACACTAACTAGTGATGACTACGCACTAACTAGTGATGACTACACACTAACTAGTGATGACTAGGCACTAACTAGTGATGACTACGCACTGACTAGTGATGACTACACACTAACTAGTGATGACTACGCACTAACTAGTGATGACTACGCACTAACTAGTGATGACTACGCACTAACTAGTGATGACTAACTAGTGATGACTACACACTAACTAGTGATGACTACGCACTAACTAGTGATGACTACGCACTAACTAGTGATGACTACGCACTAACTAGTGATGACTACGCACTAACTAGTGATGACTACACACTAACTAGTGATGACTACACACTAACTAGTGACGACTACACACTAACTAGTGATGACTACACACTAACTAGTGATAACTACGCACTAACTAGTGATGACTACGCACTAACTAGTGATGACTACGCACTAACTAGTGATGACTACACACTAACTAGTGATGACTACGCACTAACTAGTGATGACTACGCACTAACTAGTGATGACTACACACTAACTAGTGATAACTACGCACTAACTAGTGATGACTACGCACTAACTAGTGATAACTACACACTAACTAGTGATGACTACACACTAACTAGTGATAACTACGCACTAACTAGTGATGACTACACACTAACTAGTGATGACTACGCACTAACTAGTGATGACTACGCACTAACTAGTGATAACTACGCACTAACTAGTGATGACTACGCACTAACTAGTGATGACTACGCACTAACTAGTGATGACTACACACTAACTAGTGATGACTACGCACTAACTAGTGATGACTACGCACTAACTAGTGATGACTACGCACTAACTAGTGATGACTACACACTAACTAGTGATGACTACGCACTAACTAGTGATGACTACGCACTAACTAGTGATGACTACGCACTGACTAGTGATGACTACACACTAACTAGTGATGACTACGCACTAACTAGTGATGACTACACACTAACTAGTGATGACTACGCACTGACTAGTGATGACTACGCACTAACTAGTGATGACTACGCACTAACTAGTGATGACTACACACTAACTAGTGATGACTACACACTAACTAGTGATGACTACACACTAACTAGTGATGACTACGCACTAACTAGTGATGACTACGCACTAACTAGTGATGACTACACACTAACTAGTGATGACTACACACTAACTAGTGATGACTACGCACTAACTAGTGATGACTAGGCACTAACTAGTGATGACTACACACTAACTAGTGATGACTACACACTAACTAGTGATGACTACACACTAACTAGTGATGACTAGGCACTAACTAGTGATGACTACACACTAACTAGTGATGACTACGCACTAACTAGTGATGACTACACACTAACTAGTGATGACTACACACTAACTAGTGATGACTACACACTAACTAGTGATGACTACGCACTAACTAGTGATGACTACGCACTAACTAGTGATGACTACACACTAACTAGTGATGACTACACACTAACTAGTGATGACTACGCACTAACTAGTGATGACTAGGCACTAACTAGTGATGACTACACACTAACTAGTGATGACTACACACTAACTAGTGATGACTACACACTAACTAGTGATGACTACGCACTAACTAGTGATGACTAGGCACTAACTAGTGATAACTACACACTAACTAGTGATGACTACGCACTAACTAGTGATAACTACGCACTAACTAGTGATGACTACGCACTAACTAGTGATGACTACGCACTAACTAGTGATGACTACACACTAACTAGTGATGACTACGCACTAACTAGTGATGACTACGCACTAACTAGTGATGACTACGCACTAACTAGTGATGACTACACACTAACTAGTGATGACTACGCACTAACTAGTGATGACTACACACTAACTAGTGATGACTACGCACTAACTAGTGATGACTACGCACTAACTAGTGATGACTACGCACTAACTAGTGATGACTACACACTAACTAGTGATGACTAGGCACTAACTAGTGATGACTACGCACTAACTAGTGATGACTACACACTAACTAGTGATGACTACGCACTAACTAGTGATGACTACACACTAACTAGTGATGACTACGCACTAACTAGTGATGACTACACACTAACTAGTGATGACTACGCACTAACTAGTGATGACTACACACTAACTAGTGATGACTACGCACTAACTAGTGATGACTACACACTAACTAGTGATGACTACACACTAACTAGTGATGACTACACACTAACTAGTGATGACTACGCACTAACTAGTGATGACTACACACTAACTAGTGATGACTACACACTAACTAGTGATGACTACACACTAACTAGTGATGACTACACACTAACTAGTGATGACTACACACTAACTAGTGATGACTACGCACTAACTAGTGATGACTACGCACTAACTAGTGATGACTACACACTAACTAGTGATGACTACACACTAACTAGTGATGACTACACACTAACTAGTGATGACTACGCACTAACTAGTGATGACTACACACTAACTAGTGATGACTACGCACTAACTAGTGATGACTACGCACTAACTAGTGATGACTACACACTAACTAGTGATGACTACGCACTAACTAGTGATGACTACACACTAACTAGTGATGACTACACACTAACTAGTGATGACTACACACTAACTAGTGATGACTACGCACTAACTAGTGATGACTACGCACTAACTAGTGATGACTACACACTAACTAGTGATGACTACGCACTAACTAGTGATGACTACACACTAACTAGTGATGACTACACACTAACTAGTGATGACTACGCACTAACTAGTGATGACTACGCACTAACTAGTGATGACTACGCACTAACTAGTGATGACTACGCACTAACTAGTGATGACTACACACTAACTAGTGATGACTACGCACTAACTAGTGATGACTACGCACTAACTAGTGATGACTACACACTAACTAGTGATGACTAGACACTAACTAGTGATGACTACGCACTAACTAGTGATGACTACGCACTAACTAGTGATGACTACACACTAACTAGTGATGACTACACACTAACTAGTGATGACTACACACTAACTAGTGATGACTACGCACTAACTAGTGATGACTACGCACTAACTAGTGATGACTACACACTAACTAGTGATGACTACACACTAACTAGTGATGACTACGCACTAACTAGTGATGACTACACACTAACTAGTGATGACTACACACTAACTAGTGATGACTACGCACTAACTAGTGATGACTACGCACTAACTAGTGATGACTACACACTAACTAGTGATGACTACGCACTAACTAGTGATGACTACGCACTAACTAGTGATGACTACGCACTAACTAGTGATGACTACGCACTAACTAGTGATGACTACACACTAACTAGTGATGACTACGCACTAACTAGTGATGACTACGCACTAACTAGTGATGACTACACACTAACTAGTGATGACTACGCACTAACTAGTGATGACTACACACTGACTAGTGATGACTACGCACTAACTAGTGATGACTACGCACTAACTAGTGATGACTACGCACTAACTAGTGATGACTACACACTAACTAGTGATGACTACGCACTAACTAGTGATGACTACGCACTGACTAGTGATGACTACGCACTAACTAGTGATGACTACGCACTGACTAGTGATGACTACGCACTAACTAGTGATGACTACGCACTAACTAGTGATGACTACACACTAACTAGTGATGACTACGCACTAACTAGTGATGACTACGCACTAACTAGTGATGACTACGCACTAACTAGTGATGACTACACACTAACTAGTGATGACTACACACTAACTAGTGATGACTACACACTAACTAGTGATGACTACACACTAACTAGTGATGACTACACACTAACTAGTGATGACTACACACTAACTAGTGATGACTACGCACTAACTAGTGATGACTACGCACTAACTAGTGATGACTACACACTAACTAGTGATGACTACACACTAACTAGTGATGACTACGCACTAACTAGTGATGACTACGCACTAACTAGTGATGACTACGCACTAACTAGTGATGACTACGCACTAACTAGTGATGACTACGCACTAACTAGTGATGACTACGCACTAACTAGTGATGACTACACACTAACTAGTGATGACTACGCACTAACTAGTGATGACTACGCACTAACTAGTGATGACTACACACTAACTAGTGATGACTACACACTAACTAGTGATGACTACACACTAACTAGTGATGACTACACACTAACTAGTGATGACTACGCACTAACTAGTGATGACTACACACTAACTAGTGATGACTACGCACTAACTAGTGATGACTACGCACTAACTAGTGATGACTACACACTAACTAGTGATGACTACGCACTAACTAGTGATGACTACGCACTAACTAGTGATGACTACACACTAACTAGTGATGACTACGCACTAACTAGTGATGACTACACACTAACTAGTGATGACTACGCACTAACTAGTGATGACTACGCACTAACTAGTGATGACTACACACTAACTAGTGATGACTACGCACTAACTAGTGATGACTACACACTAACTAGTGATGACTACACACTAACTAGTGATGACTAGACTACGCACTAACTAGTGATGACTAGACACTAACTAGTGATGACTACGCACTAACTAGTGATGATTACGCACTAACTAGTGATGACTACACACTAACTAGTGATGACTACGCACTAACTAGTGATGACTACACACTAACTAGTGATGACTACGCACTAACTAGTGATGACTACGCACTAACTAGTGATGACTACACACTAACTAGTGATGACTACGCACTAACTAGTGATGACTAGGCACTAACTAGTGATGACTACGCACTAACTAGTGATGACTACGCACTAACTAGTGATGACTACGCACTAACTAGTGATGACTACGCACTAACTAGTGATGACTACGCACTAACTAGTGATGACTACACACTAACTAGTGATGACTACGCACTAACTAGTGATGACTACGCACTAACTAGTGATGACTACGCACTAACTAGTGATGACTACACACTAACTAGTGATGACTACGCACTAACTAGTGATGACTACGCACTAACTAGTGATGACTACGCACTAACTAGTGATGACTACACACTAACTAGTGATGACTACACACTAACTAGTGATGACTACGCACTAACTAGTGATGACTACGCACTAACTAGTGATGACTACACACTAACTAGTGATGACTACACACTAACTAGTGATGACTACACACTAACTAGTGATGACTACGCACTAACTAGTGATGACTACACACTAACTAGTGATGACTACACACTAACTAGTGATGACTACACACTAACTAGTGATGACTACGCACTAACTAGTGATGACTACGCACTAACTAGTGATGACTACACACTAACTAGTGATGACTACACACTAACTAGTGATGACTACGCACTGACTAGTGATGACTACACACTAACTAGTGATGACTACGCACTAACTAGTGATGACTACACACTAACTAGTGATGACTACACACTAACTAGTGATGACTACACACTAACTAGTGATGACTACGCACTAACTAGTGATGACTACACACTAACTAGTGATGACTACGCACTAACTAGTGATGACTACACACTAACTAGTGATGACTACACACTAACTAGTGATGACTACACACTAACTAGTGATGACTACACACTAACTAGTGATGACTACGCACTGACTAGTGATGACTACGCACTAACTAGTGATGACTACACACTAACTAGTGATGACTACGCACTAACTAGTGATGACTACGCACTAACTAGTGATGACTACACCCTAACTAGTGATGACTACGCGATGACTAGTGATGACTACGCACTAACTAGTGATGACTACACACTAACTAGTGATGACTACACACTAACTAGTGATGACTACACACTAACTAGTGATGACTACGCACTAACTAGTGATGACTACACACTAACTAGTGATGACTACACACTAACTAGTGATGACTACACACTAACTAGTGATGACTACACACTAACTAGTGATGACTACACACTAACTAGTGATGACTACACACTAACTAGTGATGACTACGCACTAACTAGTGATGACTACGCACTAACTAGTGATGACTACGCACTAACTAGTGATGACTACACCCTAACTAGTGATGACTACACACTAACTAGTGATGACTACGCACTAACTAGTGATGACTACACACTAACTAGTGATGACTACGCACTAACTAGTGATGACTACACACTAACTAGTGATGACTACACACTAACTAGTGATGACTACGCACTAACTAGTGATGACTACGCACTAACTAGTGATGACTACACACTAACTAGTGATGACTACACACTAACTAGTGATGACTACACACTGACTAGTGATGACTACGCACTAACTAGTGATGACTACGCACTAACTAGTGATGACTACACACTAACTAGTGATGACTACGCACTAACTAGTGATGACTACGCACTAACTAGTGATGACTACACACTAACTAGTGATGACTACACACTAACTAGTGATGACTACGCACTAACTAGTGATGACTACGCACTAACTAGTGATGACTACACACTAACTAGTGATGACTACACACTAACTAGTGATGACTACACACTGACTAGTGATGACTACGCACTAACTAGTGATGACTACACACTGACTAGTGATGACTACACACTGACTAGTGATGACTACACACTGACTAGTGATGACTACACACTAACTAGTGATGACTACACACTAACTAGTGATGACTACGCACTAACTAGTGATGACTAGACACTAACTAGTGATGACTACACACTGACTAGTGATGACTACACACTGACTAGTGATGACTACACACTAACTAGTGATGACTACGCACTAACTAGTGATGACTACACACTGACTAGTGATGACTACACACTGACTAGTGATGACTACACACTGACTAGTGATGACTACACACTAACTAGTGATGACTACACACTAACTAGTGATGACTACGCACTAACTAGTGATGACTACACACTAACTAGTGATGACTACACACTAACTAGTGATGACTACACACTAACTAGTGATGACTACACACTAACTAGTGATGACTACACACTAACTAGTGATGACTACGCACTAACTAGTGATGACTACACACTAACTAGTGATGACTACACACTAACTAGTGATGACTACACACTAACTAGTGATGACTACGCACTAACTAGTGATAACTACACACTAACTAGTGATGACTACGCACTAACTAGTGATGACTACACACTAACTAGTGATGACTACACACTAACTAGTGATGACTACGCACTAACTAGTGATGACTACGCACTAACTAGTGATGACTACACACTAACTAGTGATGACTACGCACTAACTAGTGATGACTACGCACTAACTAGTCATGACTACACACTAACTAGTGATGACTACGCACTAACTAGTGATGACTACGCACTAACTAGTCATGACTACGCACTGACTAGTGATGACTACGCACTAACTAGTGATGACTACGCACTGACTAGTGATGACTACACACTAACTAGTGATGACTACGCACTAACTAGTGATGACTACGCACTAACTAGTGATGACTACACACTAACTAGTGATGACTACACACTAACTAGTGATGACTACACACTAACTAGTGATGACTACACACTAACTAGTGATGACTACGCACTAACTAGTGATGACTACACACTAACTAGTGATGACTACACACTAACTAGTGATGACTACGCACTAACTAGTGATGACTACGCACTGACTAGTGATGACTACACACTAACTAGTGATGACTACGCACTAACTAGTGATGACTACACACTAACTAGTGATGACTACACACTAACTAGTGATGACTACACACTAACTAGTGATGACTACACACTAACTAGTGATGACTACGCACTGACTAGTGATGACTAGACACTAACTAGTGATGACTACACACTAACTAGTGATGACTACGCACTAACTAGTGATGACTACACACTAACTAGTGATGACTACACACTAACTAGTGATGACTACACACTAACTAGTGATGACTACGCACTAACTAGTGATGACTACACACTAACTAGTGATGACTACACACTAACTAGTGATGACTAGACACTAACTAGTGATGACTACACACTAACTAGTGATGACTACACACTAACTAGTGATGACTACACACTAACTAGTGATGACTACACACTAACTAGTGATGACTACGCACTAACTAGTGATGACTACACACTAACTAGTGATGACTACACACTAACTAGTGATGACTACGCACTGACTAGTGATGACTAGACACTAACTAGTGATGACTACACACTAACTAGTGATGACTACGCACTAACTAGTGATGACTACACACTAACTAGTGATGACTACACACTAACTAGTGATGACTACACACTAACTAGTGATGACTACGCACTAACTAGTGATGACTACACACTAACTAGTGATGACTACACACTAACTAGTGATGACTACACACTAACTAGTGATGACTACACACTAACTAGTGATGACTACGCACTAACTAGTGATGACTACACACTAACTAGTGATGACTACACACTAACTAGTGATGACTAGACACTAACTAGTGATGACTACACACTAACTAGTGATGACTACGCACTAACTAGTGATGACTACGCACTAACTAGTGATGACTACGCACTGACCTAGTGATGACTACAGCACTGACTAGTGATGACTACGCACTAACTAGTGATGACTACACACTAACTAGTGATGACTACGCACTAACTAGTGATGACTACACACTAACTAGTGATGACTACGCACTAACTAGTGATGACTACGCACTAACTAGTGATGACTACGCACTAACTAGTGATGACTACACACTGACTAGTGATGACTACACACTAACTAGTGATGACTACGCACTAACTAGTGATGACTACGCACTAACTAGTGATGACTACGCACTAACTAGTGATGACTACGCACTAACTAGTGATGACTACGCACTAACTAGTGATGACTACACACTAACTAGTGATGACTACACACTAACTAGTGATGACTACGCACTAACTAGTGATGACTACACACTAACTAGTGATGACTACGCACTAACTAGTGATGACTACACACTAACTAGTGATGACTACGCACTAACTAGTGATGACTACACACTAACTAGTGATGACTACACACTAACTAGTGATGACTAGCACTAACTAGTGATGACTACACACTAACTAGTGATGACTACGCACTAACTAGTGATGACTACACACTAACTAGTGATGACTACACACTAACTAGTGATGACTACGCACTAACTAGTGATGACTACACACTAACTAGTGATGACTACGCACTAACTAGTGATGACTACACACTAACTAGTGATGACTACACACTAACTAGTGATGACTACGCACTAACTAGTGATGACTACACACTAACTAGTGATGACTACACACTAACTAGTGATGACTACACACTAACTAGTGATGACTACGCACTAACTAGTGATGACTACACACTAACTAGTGATGACTACGCACTAACTAGTGATGACTACACACTAACTAGTGATGACTACACACTAACTAGTGATGTCTACGCACTAACTAGTGATGACTACACACTAACTAGTGATGACTACACACTAACTAGTGATGACTACGCACTAACTAGTGATGACTACGCACTAACTAGTGATGACTACACACTAACTAGTGATGACTACGCACTAACTAGTGATGACTACACACTAACTAGTGATGACTACGCACTAACTAGTGATGACTACGCACTAACTAGTGATGACTACACACTAACTAGTGATGACTACACACTAACTAGTGATGACTACACACTAACTAGTGATGACTACACACTAACTAGTGATGACTACGCACTAACTAGTGATGACTACGCACTAACTAGTGATGACTACGCACTAACTAGTGATGACTACAGCACTAACTAGTGATGACTACGCACTAACTAGTGATGACTACGCACTAACTAGTGATGACTACACACTAACTAGTGATGACTACGCACTAACTAGTGATGACTACGCACTAACTAGTGATGACTACACACTAACTAGTGATGACTACGCACTAACTAGTGATGACTACACACTAACTAGTGATGACTACGCACTAACTAGTGATGACTACAGCACTAACTAGTGATGACTACGCACTAACTAGTGATGACTACGCACTAACTAGTGATGACTACGCACTAACTAGTGATGACTACACACTAACTAGTGATGACTACGCACTAACTAGTGATGACTACACACTAACTAGTGATGACTACGACACTAACTAGTGATGACTACACACTAACTAGTGATGACTACGCACTAACTAGTGATGACTACACACTAACTAGTGATGACTACGCACTAACTAGTGATGACTACGCACTAACTAGTGATGACTACGCACTAACTAGTGATGACTACACACTAACTAGTGATGACTACGCACTAACTAGTGATGACTACACACTAACTAGTGATGACTACACACTAACTAGTGATGACTACGCACTAACTAGTGATGACTACGCACTAACTAGTGATGACTACACACTAACTAGTTGATGACTACACACGTAACTAGACACTAACTAGTGATGACTACACACTGACTAGTGATGACTACACACTAACTAGTGATGACTACAGCACTAACTAGTGATGACTACGCACTAACTAGTGATGACTACACACTAACTAGTGATGACTACACACTAACTAGTGATGACTACACACTAACTAGTGATGACTACACACTAACTAGTGATGACTACGACACTAACTAGTGATGACTACACACTAACTAGTGATGACTACACACTAACTAGTGATGACTACACACTAACTAGTGATGACTACGCACTAACTAGTGATGACTACGCACTAACTAGTGATGACTACACACTAACTAGTGATGACTACACACTAACTAGTGATGACTACGCACTAACTAGTGATGACTACGCACTAACTAGTGATGACTACACACTAACTAGTGATGACTACGCACTAACTAGTGATGACTACACACTAACTAGTGATGACTACACACTAACTAGTGATGACTACGCACTAACTAGTGATGACTACGACACTAACTAGTGATGACTACGCACTAACTAGTGATGACTACGCACTAACTAGTGATGACTACACACTAACTAGTGATGACTACGCACTAACTAGTGATGACTACGCACTAACTAGTGATGACTACGCACTAACTAGTGATGACTACGCACTAACTAGTGATGACTACGACACTAACTAGTGATGACTACGCACTAACTAGTGATGACTACGCACTAACTAGTGATGACTACGCACTAACTAGTGATGACTACGCACTAACTAGTGATGACTACGCACTAACTAGTGATGACTACCACTAACTAGTGATGACTACGCACTAACTAGTGATGACTACGCACTAACTAGTGATGACTACGCACTAACTAGTGATGACTACGCACTAACTATGATGACTACGCACTAACTAGTGATGACTACGCACTAACTAGTGATGACTACACACTAACTAGTGATGACTACGCACTAACTAGTGATGACTACGCACTAACTAGTGATGACTACAGCACTAACTAGTGATGACTACGCACTAACTAGTGATGACTACGCACTAACTAGTGATGACTACGCACTAACTAGTGATGACTACACACTAACTAGTGATGACTACACACTAACTAGTGATGACTACACACTAACTAGTGATGACTACGCACTAACTAGTGATGACTACGCACTAACTAGTGATGACTACGCACTAACTAGTGATGACTACGCACTAACTAGTGATGACTACACACTAACTAGTGATGACTACGCACTAACTAGTGATGACTACGCACTAACTAGTGATGACTACACACTAACTAGTGATGACTACGACACTACT
>NW_027621621.1:15000-18052 GCF_964198595.1 Lampetra fluviatilis | reverse complement strand
CCTTGTTATAGATAATCTTTGTTTTTTTCGGTAAAGTCACATAGGTAGAAATAAAATAACATAGAATTATATTTTATTTTAAAATAAAAATGTATATGATTTTATTTTTAAATAAAATAACGTAAAATTTTATTTTTTTAAAAATGACATAAAATTTTATTTTAAAATAAAATTTATTTTAAAATAAAATAATATAAAATTAATTTTAAATAAAATAACATAAAATGTTATTTTAAAATAAAATAATATAAAATAACATAAAATGTTATTTTAAAATAAAATAATATAAAATAACATAAAATTTTATTTTAAAATAAAACAACGTAACATTTCATCTTAAAATACTACAATATCAATTTTTATAAAAAAAAAAAAAATTACATACAATTTAATTTTATTTTATATTATTTTATTTCCACCTACGTGACTTTACCGAAAGAACCAAAGGGTATGGATCCCTGCAGTCACGAAAGCTTCAAATCAAGACAGATTATAGAGGCCAGGTGGAACAAACCCCATACACCGCCATGCCACTAATACCAAAGCGAAGTTCTGTTGTGGACTAATCAGTCTCAAAGACAGTCGGAAAGACAGCGTCTGACAGCCCTGTTCTTCACCTGAGGACGGCTGCTTGCGTTGTGGCCGAAACGTCGTGAGAATTGTATTGTATTATGTTTTATTTTATTATTTTATTATTTCCATTCTGCGCGATGACTTTACCGAAAGAACTTAAGATTAGCATCATAAAAAAATAACGATTTCAATCGGCGATGGCAAACACAGATCGGAGACAAGAATGTCTCTGCTGTAGGTCGATCAGCTTCAAAGGCATTGCCACACAACATTATAATGACATTGTTACTAAAGACAAAGCACACAGAAGTACGAGTGTAACATTGTTAGACTCTTGTACTGGAACCCCCCCTCACACGTCAATGCTCGTTCCGGGGCCCATCCCGCTTCAATTCGCGTTCCGGGGCCCCTCTCACGCTGCAATTCACGTTCCGGGCCCCCTCACACCACAATGCTCGTTCCGGGGCCCCCTCACACTACAATGCTCGTTCCGGGCCCCCCCCTCACACTACAATGCTCGTTCCGGGCCCTCCCCTCACACTACAATGCTCGTTCCGGGCCCCCCCCCTCACACTACAATGCTCGTTCCGGGCCCCCCCCTCACACTACAATGCTCGTTCCGGGCCCCCCCCTCACACTACATTGCTCGTTCCGGAGCCCCCCCTCACACTACAATGCTCGTTCCGGAGCCCCCCCTCACACTACAATGCTCGTTCCGGAGCCCCCCCTCACACTACAATGCTCGTTCCGGAGCCCCCCCTCACACTACAATGCTCGTTCCGGAGCCCCCCCCTCACACTACAATGCTCGTTCCGGAGCCCCCCCCTCACACTACAATGCTCGTTCCGGAGCCCCCCCTCACACTACAATGCTCGTTCCGGGCCCCCCCCTCACACTACAATGCTCGTTCCGGAGCCCCCCCTCACACTACATTGCTCGTTCCGGGGCCCCCTCACACTACAATGCTCGTTCCGGGGCACCCTCACACCACAATGCGCGTTCCGGGGCCCCTTCACACCACAATGCTCGTTCCGGGGCCCCCTCACACCACAATGCTCGTTCCGGGGCCCCCCTCACACTACAATGCTCGTTCCGGGGCACCCTCACACCACAATGCGCGTTCCGGGGCCCCTTCACACTACAATGCTCTTTCCGGGGCCCCCTCACACCACAATGCTCGTTCCGGGCCCCCTCACACCACAATGCTCGTTCCGGGACCCCTCACACCACAATGCGTGTTCCGGGCCCCCCCCTCACACTACAATGCTCGTTCCGGGGCCCCCTCACCCCACAATTCACGTTTCGGGCCCCCCTCACACTACAATGCTCGTTCCGGGCCCCCCCCCTCACACCACAATGCTCGTTCCGGGGCCCCCCTCACACTCCAATGCTCGTTCCGGGGCCCCCCTCACACCACAATGCTCGTTCCAGGGCCGCCCTCCCACTACAATGCTCGTTCCGGGGCCCCCTCACACTACAATGCGCGTTCCGGCCCCCCCCCCCTCACACCACAATGCGCGTTCCGGGGCCCCGCTCACACCACAATGCGCGTTCCGTCCCCCCCCCCTCACACTACAATGCTCGATCCGGGGCCCATCCCTCTTCAATTCGCGTTCCGGGGCCCCCTTCACACCAGAATGCTCGTTCCGGGGCCCCCTCACACCACAATGCGCGTTCCGGCCCCCCCTCTCACACTACAATGCTCGTTCCGGGGCCCCCCTCACGCTACAATGCGCGTTCCGGGGCCCCCTCACACTACAATGCTCGTTCCGGGGCCCCCTCACACTACAATGCTCGTTTCGGGGCCCATCCCTCTTTAATTCGCGTTTTGGGGCCCCCATCACACTACAATGCTCGTTCCGGGGCCCATCACTCTTCACTTCGCGTTCCGGGGCCCCCTTTCATACCACAATGCTCGTTCCGGGGCCCCCTTCACACCACAATGCGCGTTCCGGTGCCCATCCCTCTTCAATTCGCGTTCTGGGGCCCCCTCACACTACAATGCTCGTTCCGGGGCCTCCCCTCACACTACAATGCGCGTTCCGGGGCACCCCTCACACTACAATGCTCGTTCCGGGGCCCCCCTCACACTACAATGCGCGTTCCGGGGCCCCCTTTCATACCACAATGCTCGTTCCGGGGCCCCCTTCACACCACAATGCGCGTTCCGGTGCCCATCCCTCTTCAATTCGCGTTCTGGGGCCCCCTCACACTACAATGCTCGTTCCGGGGCCTCCCCTCACACTACAATGCGCGTTCCGGGGCACCCCTCACACTACAATGCTCGTTCCGGGGCCCCCCTCACACTACAATGCGCGTTCCGGGGCCCCCCTCACACTACAATGCGCGTTCCGGGGCCCCCCTCACACTACAATGCGCGTTCCGGGGCCCCCCTCACACTACAATGCTCGTTCCGGGGCCTCCCCTCACACTACAATGCTCGTTCCGGGGCCCCCCTCACACTACAATGCTCGTTCCG
>NW_027621620.1:0-25751 GCF_964198595.1 Lampetra fluviatilis | reverse complement strand
AACGCCTCTCCTGTCACCCCTCCCCCTCCTCTCTCTCAGGATCGCAAAATCCGCCTGAACCTCCCTCGTGACCAGCTCTGTGACCTGGGGGGGTGAGGGTCACGGGGGTCACGGGGGTCACGAGGGTCACGGGGGTCACGGGGGTCACGAGGGTGAGGGGGGGGGAGGGGCGCTTGCCCCAGCTGGGGCTGGAGGATGGGCGGCTGAGCTGGAGGGTGACGCTTCTCTACCCAGAACACAGCTGCTGTGAGGTGGTGACAGCCTTCCATGAAGACACCTGGTGAGTGGGTGGGTGGGTGGGTGAGTGGGTGAGTGGGTGGGTGAGTGAGTGGGTGGGTGGGTGAGTGGGTGGGTGAGTGGGTGAGTGGGTGGGTGAGTGGGTGAGTGAGTGGGTGGGTGGGTGGGTGGGTGGGTGAGTGGGTGGGTGGGTGGGTGAGTGAGTGGGTGGGTGGGTGGGTGGGTGAGTGAGTGGGTGGGTGAGTGAGTGAGTGAGTGGGTGAGTGGGTGAGTGGGTGGGTGGGTGGGTGAGTGGGTGGGTGGATGGGTGAGTGGGTGAGTGAGTGAGTGGGTGGGTGGGTGGGTGGGTGGGTGGGTGAGTGGGTGAGTGGGTGGGTGAGTGGGTGGGTGGGTGGGTGAGTGGGTGGGTGGGTGGGTGGGTGAGTGGGTGGGTGAGTGAGTGAGTGGGTGAGTGGGTGGGTGGGTGAGTGAGTGGGTGGGTGGGTGAGTGGGTGAGTGAGTGAGTGGGTGGGTGGGTGGGTGGGTGAGTGGGTGAGTGAGTGAGTGGGTGGGTGAGTGAGTGAGTGGGTGGGTGAGTGGGTGAGTGAGTGAGTGGGTGGGTGGGTGAGTGAGTGAGTGAGTGGGTGAGTGGGTGGGTGGGTGGGTGAGTGGGTGGGTGAGTGGGTGAGTGAGTGGGTGAGTGGGTGAGTGAGTGAGTGGGTGAGTGGGTGAGTGGGTGGGTGGGTGGGTGAGTGAGTGGGTGTGTGGGTGAGTGGGTGAGTGGGTGAGTGGGTGGGTGGATGGGTGAGTGGGTGGGTGGGTGGGTGGGTGGATGGGTGAGTGGGTGGGTGGGTGGATGAGTGAGTGGGTGGGTGGGTGGGTGGGTGAGTGAGTGGGTGAGTGGGTGAGTGAGTGAGTGGGTGAGTGGGTGAGTGGGTGGGTGGATGGGTGAGTGGGTGGATGGGTGGGTGGATGGGTGAGTGGGTGGGTGGGTGGGTGAGTGAGTGGGTGGGTGGGTGAGTGGGTGTGTGGGTGAGTGGGTGAGTGGGTGAGTGGGTGGGTGGGTGAGTGGGTGGGTGGGTGGGTGGGTGAGTGAGTGGGTGAGTGTGTGAGTGAGTGAGTGGGTGGGTGGGTGAGTGGGTGAGTGGGTGGGTGGGTGGGTGGGTGAGTGAGTGGGTGAGTGGGTGAGTGGGTGTGTGGGTGAGTGGGTGAGTGGGTGAGTGGGTGGGTGGGTGAGTGGGTGAGTGAGTGGGTGAGTGGGTGGGTGAGTGGGTGAGTGAGTGAGTGGGTGAGTGTGTGAGTGAGTGAGTGGGTGGGTGAGTGGGTGAGTGAGTGTGTGAGTGAGTGAGTGGGTGAGTGGGTGAGTGGGTGAGTGGGTGGGTGAGTGAGTGGGTGAGTGTGTGAGTGAGTGAGTGAGTGGGTGGGTGAGTGAGTGGGTGAGTGGGTGAGTGAGTGAGTGGGTGAGTGGGTGAGTGGGTGGGTGGGTGAGTGGGTGAGTGGGTGAGTGGGTGGGTGAGTGGGTGAGTGAGTGAGTGGGTGAGTGTGTGAGTGAGTGAGTGGGTGGGTGAGTGGGTGAGTGAGTGTGTGAGTGAGTGAGTGGGTGAGTGAGTGGGTGAGTGAGTGAGTGAGTGGGTGAGTGGGTGAGTGGGTGGGTGGGTGAGTGGGTGAGTGAGTGAGTGGGTGAGTGGGTGGGTGAGTGGGTGAGTGAGTGAGTGAGTGGGTGGGTGGGTGAGTGGGTGAGTGGGTGGGTGGGTGAGTGAGTGAGTGGGTGAGTGTGTGAGTGAGTGAGTGAGTGGGTGGGTGAGTGGGTGAGTGGGTGAGTGGGTGAGTGGGTGAGTGGGTGGGTGAGTGAGTGGGTGAGTGTGTGAGTGAGTGAGTGGGTGGGTGAGTGAGTGGGTGAGTGGGTGAGTGGGTGAGTGAGTGAGTGGGTGAGTGGGTGAGTGGGTGGGTGGGTGAGTGAGTGAGTGGGTGAGTGGGTGGGTGGGTGAGTGGGTGAGTGAGTGAGTGGGTGAGTGTGTGAGTGAGTGAGTGGGTGGGTGAGTGGGTGAGTGAGTGTGTGAGTGAGTGAGTGGGTGAGTGAGTGGGTGAGTGAGTGAGTGAGTGAGTGAGTGGGTGAGTGGGTGAGTGGGTGGGTGGGTGAGTGGGTGAGTGAGTGAGTGGGTGAGTGGGTGGGTGAGTGGGTGAGTGAGTGAGTGAGTGGGTGAGTGAGTGAGTGAGTGGGTGAGTGAGTGAGTGAGTGAGTGGGTGGGTGAGTGAGTGAGTGAGTGAGTGGGTGAGTGAGTGAGTGAGTGAGTGAGTGAGTGGGTGAGTGTGTGAGAGAGTGAGTGGGTGAGTGAGTGAGTGAGTGTGTGAGAGAGTGAGTGGGTGGGTGAGTGAGTGAGTGAGTGGGTGAGTGAGTGGGTGAGTGGGTGAGTGTGTGAGAGAGTGAGTGGGTGGGTGAGTGAGTGAGTGGGTGGGTGGGTGGGTGAGTGGTGGGGTGGGTGGGTGAGTGAGTGAGTGGGTGAGTGGGTGAGTGGGTGAGTGGGTGAGTGGGTGGGTGAGTGGGTGAGTGGGTGAGTGGGTGGGTGGGTGGGTGAGTGGGTGAGTGAGTGGGTGGGTGGGTGAGTGGGTAAGTGGGTGAGTGGGTGGGTGGGTGGGTGAGTGGGTGAGTGTGTGAGTGAGTGAGTGGGTGGGTGAGTGGGTGAGTGAGTGAGTGAGTGGGTGGGTGAGTGTGTGAGTGAGTGAGTGGGTGGGTGAGTGGGTAAGTGGGTGAGTGGGTGGGTGGGTGGGTGGGTGAGTGGGTGAGTGTGTGAGTGAGTGAGTGGGTGGGTGAGTGGGTGAGTGAGTGAGTGAGTGAGTGGGTGGGTGAGTGTGTGAGTGAGTGAGTGGGTGGGTGAGTGGGTGAGTGAGTGAGTGGGTGGGTGAGTGTGTGAGTGAGTGAGTGGGTGGGTGAGTGAGTGAGTGAGTGGGTGGGTGAGTGAGTGGGTGAGTGGGTGAGTGAGTGGGTGAGTGGGTGGGTGAGTGGGTGTGTGGGTGAGTGGGTGGGTGAGTGGGTGGGTGAGTGAATGGGTGGGTGAGTGGGTGAGTGAGTGAGTGGGTGGGTGAGTGGGTGAGTGAGTGAGTGGGGTGGGTGAGTGGGTGAGTGAGTGGGTGGGTGGGTGAGTGGGTGGGTGGGTGAGTGGGTGAGTGTGTGAGTGAGTGAGTGGGTGGGTGAGTGGGTGAGTGAGTGTGTGAGTGAGTGAGTGGGTGAGTGAGTGGGTGAGTGAGTGAGTGGGTGAGTGGGTGAGTGGGTGGGTGGGTGAGTGGGTGAGTGGGTGGGTGGGTGGGTGAGTGAGTGGGTGAGTGTGTGAGTGAGTGAGTGGGTGAGTGGGTGAGTGGGTGGGTGGGTGGGTGAGTGAGTGAGTGAGTGAGTGGGTGAGTGAGTGGGTGAGTGGGTGGGTGGGTGGGTGGGGGGGTGAGTGGGTGGGGGGGTGAGTGGGTGGGGGGGTGAGTGGGTGAGTGGGTGAGTGGGTGAGTGGGGGGGTGAGTGGGTGAGTGAGTGAGTGGGTGAGTGGGTGAGTGAGTGGGTGAGTGAGTGGGTGGGTGGGTGAGTGGGTGGGTGAGTGAGTGGGTGAGTGAGTGAGTGAGTGGGTGAGTGAGTGAGTGGGTGAGTGGGTGAGTGAGTGGTGAGTGAGTGGGTGAGTGAGTGGGTGGGTGAGTGAGTGGCTGAGTGAGTGGGTGAGTGAGTGGGTGGGTGGGTGAGTGGGTGGGTGAGTGAGTGGGTGAGTGAGTGGGTGAGTGGGTGGGTGAGTGGGTGGGTGGGTGGGTGGGTGGGTGAGTGAGTGAGTGAGTGAGTGAGTGGGTGAGTGAGTGGGTGAGTGGGTGGGTGGGTGGGTGGGTGGGGGGGTGAGTGGGTGGGGGGGTGAGTGGGTGAGTGGGTGAGTGGGGGGGTGAGTGGGTGAGTGGGGGGGTGAGTGGGTGAGTGAGTGAGTGGGTGAGTGGGTGAGTGAGTGGCTGAGTGAGTGGGTGAGTGAGTGGGTGGGTGGGTGAGTGGGTGGGTGAGTGAGTGGGTGAGTGAGTGAGTGGGTGAGTGAGTGAGTGGGTGAGTGGGTGAGTGAGTGGCTGAGTGAGTGAGTGGGTGGGTGGGTGAGTGGGTGGGTGAGTGAGTGGCTGAGTGAGTGGGTGAGTGAGTGGGTGGGTGGGTGGGTGAGTGGGTGAGTGTGTGAGTGAGTGAGTGGGTGAGTGAGTGGGTGGGTGAGTGAGTGGCTGAGTGAGTGGGTGAGTGAGTGGGTGGGTGGGTGAGTGGGTGGGTGAGTGAGTGGCTGAGTGAGTGGGTGAGTGAGTGGGTGGGTGGGTGGGTGAGTGGGTGAGTGGGTGGGTGGGTGGGTGGGTGGGTGAGTGGGTGGGTGGGTGGGTGAGTGGGTGGGTGGGTGGGTGAGTGAGTGGGTGAGTGTGTGAGTGAGTGAGTGGGTGGGTGAGCATATTGTTGATCCTTTCTCCCCCACTGTGTCTCCAGTTTCCAGGAGCAGTTCTCCGTGATGTTTCAGGAGTCACCGCCTTGGGATTTGGAGCATAAATACCGTCTAGAGAACATTCAGGTGACACACACACACACAGACACACACACACAGACACACACACACAGACACACACACACAGACACACACACACAGACACACACACACAGACACACACACACAGACACACACACACAGACACACACACACAGACACACACACACAGACACACACACAGACACACACACACAGACACACACACACAGACACACACACACAGACACACACACACAGACACAGACACACACACACAGACACACACACACAGACACACACACACAGACACACACACACACACAGACACACACACACAGACACACAGACACACACACACAGACACACACACACAGACACACACACACAGACACACACACACAGACACACACACACAGACACACACACACAGACACACACACACAGACACACACACAGACACACACACACAGACACACACACACAGACACACACACACAGACACAGACACACACACACAGACACACACACACAGACACACACACACAGACACACACACACACACACAGACACACACACAGACACACACACACAGACACACACGTGTCTCTCTCCCCGTGTCTCCCCGTGTTTCCCCGTGTCTCCCCCCGTGTCTCTCTCCCCCGTGTCTCCCCGCGTCTCTCCCCGCGTCTCTCCCCGCGTCTCTCCCCGTGTCTCTCTCCCCCGTGTCTCCCCGTGTCTCCCCCCGTGTCTCTCTCCCCCGTGTCTCCCCGTGTCTCTCCCCGTGTCTCTCTCCCCCGTGTCTCCCCGTGTCTCCCCCCGTGTCTCTCTCCCCCGTGTCTCCCCGTGTCTCCCCCCGTGTCTCTCTCCCCCGTGTCTCCCCGCGTCTCTCCCCGCGTCTCTCCCCGTGTCTCTCTCCCCCGTGTCTCCCCGCGTCTCTCCCCGTGTCTCTCTCCCCCGTGTCTCCCCGCGTCTCTCCCCGTGTCTCTCTCCCCCGTGTCTCCCCGCGTCTCTCCCCGTGTCTCTCTCCCCCGTGTCTCCCCGCGTCTCCCCCCGTGTCTCTCTCCCCCGTGTCTCCCCGTGTCTCCCCCCGTGTCTCTCTCCCCCGCGTCTCTCCCCGCGTCTCTCCCCGTGTCTCTCTCCCCCGTGTCTCCCCGTGTCTCCCCCCGTGTCTCTCTCCCCCGTGTCTCCCCGTGTCTCCCCCCGTGTCTCTCTCCCCTGTGTCTCCCCGTGTCTCCCCGCGTCTCTCCCCGCGTCTCTCCCCGCGTCTCTCCCCGCGTCTCTCCCCGTGTCTCCCCGTGTCTCCCCCCGTGTCTCTCTCCCCTGTGTCTCCCCGCGTCTCTCCCCGCGTCTCTCCCCCCGTGTCTCCCCGTGTCTCCCCCCGTGTCTCTCTCCCCTGTGTCTCCCCGTGTCTCCCCGCGTCTCTCCCCGCGTCTCTCCCCGCGTCTCTCCCCGCGTCTCTCCCCGCGTCTCTCTCCCCGTGTCTCCCCGTGTCTCCCCCCGTGTCTCTCCCCTGTGTCTCCCCGTGTCTCCCCGCGTCTCTCCCCGCGTCTCTCCCCGTGTCTCCCCGTGTCTCCCCCCGTGTCTCTCTCCCCTGTGTCTCCCCGTGTCTCCCCGTGTCTCCCCGCATCTCCCCCCGTGTATCCCCGCGTCTCTCCCCGCGTCTCTCCCCGTGTCTCCCCGTGTCTCCCCCCGTGTCTCTCTCCCCTGTGTCTCCCCGCGTCTCTCCCCGCGTCTCTCCCCCCGTGTCTCCCCGTGTCTCCCCCCGTGTCTCTCTCCCCTGTGTCTCCCCGTGTCTCCCCGTGTCTCCCCGCGTCTCTCCCCGCGTCTCTCCCCGCGTCTCTCCCCGCGTCTCTCTCCCCGTGTCTCCCCGTGTCTCCCCCCGTGTCTCTCTCCCCTGTGTCTCCCCGTGTCTCCCCGCGTCTCTCCCCGCGTCTCTCCCCGTGTCTCCCCGTGTCTCCCCCCGTGTCTCCCCCCGTGTCTCTCTCCCCTGTGTCTCCCCGTGTCTCTCCGTGTCTCTCCCCGCGTCTCCCCCCGTGTATCCCCGCGTCTCTCCCCGTGTCTCCCCCCGTGTCTCCCCGTGTCTCTCTCCCCGTGTCTCTCTCCCCATGTATCTCTCACTGTGTCTCTCTCTCCCCTGTGTCTCCCCGTGTCTCCCCTGTGTCTCCCCGTGTCTCTCCGTGTCTCTCCCCGTGTCTCCCCCCGTGTCTCCCCGTGTCTCTCTCCCCGTGTCTCTCTCCCCATGTATCTCTCACTGTGTCTCTCCCCGTGTCTCCCCGTGTCTCACCGTGTCTCCCCGTGTCTCACCGTGTCTCCCCCCGTCTCCCCGTGTCTCTCCCCGTGTCTCCCGATGTCCAGGCGCTGTTTGTGGATGAGGATCAAGGATTGTGGGAGGTCGACTTGCAGACTTCACTCAGCCGCACACTCACTCACCCTCGGTACGCACACACACACAGAGACACACACAGACACACACACAGAGACACACAGACACACACAGAGACACACACAGAGACACACACTCACTCACCCTCGGTACGCAGAGACACACAGAGACACACAGAGACACACAGAGACACACAGAGACACACAGAGACACACAGAGACACACACTCACTCACCCTCGGTACGCAGAGACACACAGAGACACACAGAGACACACAGAGACACACAGAGACACACAGAGACACACAGAGACACACAGAGACACACACTCACTCACCCTCGGTACGCAGAGACACACAGAGACACACAGAGACACACAGAGACACACAGAGACACACAGAGACACACACTCACTCACCCTCGGTACGCAGAGACACACAGACACACAGAGACACACAGAGACACACAGAGACACAGAGACACACAGAGACACACAGAGACACACAGAGACACACACTCACTCACCCTCGGTACGCAGACACACACAGACACACACAGAGACACACAGAGACACACAGAGACACACAGAGACACAGAGACACACAGAGACACACAGAGACACACAGAGACACACAGAGACACACAGAGAGACACACAGAGACACACACTCACTCACCCTCGGTACGCACACACACACAGAGACACACAGAGACACAGAGACACACACAGACACACACAGAGACACACAGAGACACACACTCACTCACCCTCGGTACGCAGACACACACAGAGACACAGAGACACACAGAGACACACAGAGACACACAGATACACACAGATACACACAGATACACACAGAGACACAGAGACACACAGAGACACACAGAGACACACAGAGACACACACTCACTCACCCTCGGTACGCAGACACACACAGAGACACGCAGAGACACACAGAGACACACAGAGACACACAGAGACACACAGAGACACACACAGACACACACAGAGACACACAGAGACACACAGAGACACACAGAGACACACAGAGACACACACAGACACACACAGAGACACACAGAGACACACACTCACTCACCCTCGGTACGCAGACACACACAGACACAGAGACACACAGAGACACACAGAGACACACAGAGACACAGAGACACACAGAGACACACAGATACACACAGAGACACAGAGACACACAGAGACACACAGAGACACAGAGACACACAGAGACACACAGATACACACAGAGACACAGAGACACACAGAGACACACAGAGACACACAGATACACACAGATACACACAGATACACACAGAGACACACACAGATACACACACAGAGACACACAGATACACACAGATACACACAGACACGCAGAGACACGCAGAGACACACATATACACAGACACACAGATACACAGAGACACAGAGACACAGAGACACACAGAGATACACAGAGATACACAGAGACACACAGAGACACACAGAGATACACACAGAGATACAGAGACACGCAGAGACACGCAGAGACATGCACAGAGACACACAGACACACACAGAGACACACAGAGACAGAGAGACACACAGAGACACACACAGAGACACACAGACACACACAGAGACACACAGACACACACAGAGACACACACAGAGACACACACAGAGACACACACAGAGACACACAGACACACACAGAGACACACACAGAGACACACACAGATACAGAGACACGCAGAGACATGCAGAGACATGCACAGACACACACAGACACACACAGAGACACACAGAGACAGAGAGACACACACAGAGACACACACAGAGACACACACAGAGACACACACAGAGACACACACAGAGACACAGAGACACACACAGAGACACACAGACACACACAGAGACACACACAGAGACACACACAGAGACACACAGAGACAGAGAGACACACACAGAGACACACACAGAGACACACACAGAGACACACACAGAGACACACACAGAGACACAGAGACACACACAGAGACACACACAGAGACACACACAGAGACACACAGAGATACAGAGACACGCAGAGACATGCAGAGACATGCACAGAGACACACAGACACACACAGAGACACACAGAGACAGAGAGACACACACAGAGACACACACAGAGACACACACAGAGACACACACAGAGACACACACAGAGACACAGAGACACACACAGAGACACACAGACACACACAGAGACACACACAGAGACACACACAGAGACACACACAGAGATACACACAGAGACACACAGAGACTCACAGATACACAGAGAGACACACACAGAGACACACACAGAGACACACACAGAGACACACACAGAGACACACACAGAGACACACACAGACACACACAGAGACACACAGACACACACAGAGACACACACAGAGACACACAGACACACACAGAGACACACAGACACACACAGAGACACACACAGAGACACACACAGAGACACACACAGAGACACACACAGAGACACACAGAGACTCACAGATACACAGAGACACACACAGAGACACACACAGAGACACACAGAGACTCACACTCATAGAGATACACAGAGACTCATAGATGTGGTTGTTGTTGTTGTTGATGTGGTTGATGTTGATGTTGTTCATGTTGTTGTTGTTGTTGATGTTGTTGTTGATGTTGTGCAGGTTTGTGGTGCAAGCGTGGACCCTGGAGTTCGTGGTGCTGGCCAGGAGTGGAGCGTTCCGCTCCACGTTTCTAAAATCTCGCAGCGTGCACCCAGCCTGGCACGCACGCACTGCACAATAGACACTCACACACACACACAGACACACACACACACAGACACACACAGACACACACACAGACACACACACACAGACACACACAGACACACACACACAGACACACACAGACACACACACACAGACACACACACAGACACACACACACAGACACACACACAGACACACACACAGACACACACACAGACACACACACACAGACACACATAGACACACACACAGACACACACACACACAGACACACAGACAAACACACAGACACTCACACACAGATACACAGACACACACACAACAACAACCACCATTCGGTGGAGAGGGTGGGAGGGGCTGGGTGGGGAGGAGAGGGTGGGGAGGGGCTGGGTGGGGAAGGGCTGGGTGGGGAGGGGCTGGGTGGGGAGGGGAGGGTGGGGAGGAGCTGGGTGGGGAGGGGCTGGGTGGGGAGGGGCTGGGTGGGGAGGGGCTGGGTGGGGAGGGGCTGGGTGGGGAGGAGCTGGGTGGGGAGGGGCTGGGTGGGGAGGGGCTGGGTGGGGAGGGGCTGGGTGGGGAGGGTCTGGGTGGGGAGGGGCTGGGCTGGGTGGGGAGGGGCAGGGTGGGGAGGGGCTGGGCGGGGAGGGTGGGGAGGAGCTGGGTGGGGAGGGGCTGGGTGGGGAGGGGCAGGGTGGGGAGGGGCTGGGTGGGGAGGGGCTGGGTGGGGAGGGGCTGGGTGGGGAGGGGCAGGGTGGGGAGGGGCAGGGTGGGGAGGGGCAGGGTGGGGAGGGGCAGGGTGGGGAGGGGCTGGGTGGGGAGGGGCTGGGTGGGGAGGGGAGGGTGGGGAGGGGCTGGGTGGGGAGGGGCTGGGTGGGGAGGGGCAGGGTGGGGAGGGGCAGGGTGGGGAGGGGCAGGGTGGGGAGGGGCAGGGTGGGGAGGGGCAGGGTGGGGAGGGGCAGGGTGGGGAGGGGCAGGGTGGGGAGGGGCTGGGTGGGGAGGGGCTGGGTGGGGAGGGGAGGGTGGGGAGGGTGGGGAGGGGAGGGGCTGGGTGGGGAGGGTGGGGAGGGGAGGGGCTGGGTGGGGAGGGTGGGGAGGGGAGGGGCCTAAAGGAGGGGGGGGTGAGAGGAGGGGGGGGGGTGAGGGGCGGGGCCTAACCGAGGGGGAGGGGCCGATAGCTAAGGGGGCTGCCTGGCTTGGTGGTGTTTCATTCAGACGCTGTCTTTCCGACAGACCTGTTTCTTCACCTGAGGACGGCTGCTTGCGTTGTGGCCGAAACGTCGTGTGAATTGTATTTTGTTTTATTTTTATTATTTTATTATTTCCATTCTACGTGACGACTTTACCGAAAGAACCCAAAAATATCGATGCAAAGCTTCTTTTGTGACTGCAGGGATTCATCTTCTTGGTGGATGAGTGGGTGGGTGGGTGGATGAGTGGGTGGGTGAGTGGGTGGGTGAGTGAGTGAGTGGGTGGGTGAGTGAGTGAGTGAGTGGGTGGGTGAGTGAGTGAGTGGGTGGGTGGGTGGGTGAGTGAGTGAGTGGGTGGGTGAGTGAGTGAGTGGGTGGGTGGGTGAGTGGGTGGGTGGGTGGGTGAGTGGGTGGGTGAGTGGGTGGGTGAGTGGGTGGGTGAGTGGGTGGGTGGGTGAGTGAGTGGGTGAGTGGGTGGGTGAGTGGGTGGGTGAGTGGGTGTGTGGGTGGGTGTGTGGGTGGGTGTGTGGGTGGGTGAGTGGGTGGGTGAGTGGGTGGGTGAGTGAGTGGGTGGGTGAGTGGGTGGGTGAGTGGGTGGGTGAGTGGGTGGGTGAGTGGGTGGGTGAGTGGGTGGGTGAGTAGATTGGTGAGTGGGTGGGTGAGTGGGTGGGTGAGTGAGTGAGTGAGTGGGTGGGTGAGTAGATTGGTGAGTGGGTGGGTGAGTAGATTGGTGAGTAGATTGGTGAGTGGATGTGTGAGCGGGTTCAACACCACACACACACCGCTCACTCTCAACAAAATACACAAACACACGCCACAGCCTTGTCCACACCACCAAACTATTTTATTTTCATCATCATCATCATTATTATAATAATAATAGTTCTACCTGAACCCAGTGAAGTGTACCAGGGTGTCTAGGAGGGTGAGCGGTGCGGGTGGCCGAGATGGTCTACGGGTGAAATCTCTATGAATAGTATCCCCACGTCTCTATGAATAGGACCAACATCTCTGTATGGACATTAGCTATGGGTGAAATCTCTATGAATAGTATCCCCATGTCTCTATGAATAGTGTCAACATCTCTATACAAACATTGCCTATATGGGTGGAATCTCTATGAATAGGATCCCCATGTCTCTATGAATAGGTTCAACATCTCTATACGAAGTGTCCATGGGTAAGTACCTTTATGAATAGGATCCCCATGTCTCTATGGATAGGATGCACGCAGACAGTGAATGACTTACCACACACACACACAGATACACACACAGATACACACACACACAGATATACACACACACACACACAGATACACACACACACAGATACACACACACAGATACACACACACACAGACACACACACACAGATACACACACACACAGATACACACACACAGACACACACACACAGATACACACACACACAGATACACACACACAGATACACACACACAGATACACACACACAGATACACACACACAGATACACACACACACAGACACACACACACAGATACACACACACACAGATACACACACAGATACACACACACACAGATATACACACACACACACACAGATACACACACACACAGATACACACACACAGATACACACACACAGATACACACACACAGATACACACACACACACAGATACACACACACACACACAGATACACACACACACAGATACACACACACACACAGATACACACAGATACACACACACACAGACACACACACACAGATACACACACACACACAGATACACACACACACACAGATACACACACACACAGATACACACACACACAGATACACACACACACAGATACACACACACACACAGACACACACACACAGATACACACACACACACAGACTCACACACACAGATACACACACACACAGATACACACACACACAGATACACACACACACACAGATACACACACACACACATACACACACAGATACACACACACAGATACACACACACACACAGATACACACACACACAGATACACACAGATACACACACACACAGATACACACACACACACAGATACACACACACACAGATACACACACACACAGACTCACACACACAGATACACACACACAGATACACACACACACAGATACACACACACACACACACAGATACACACACACACACATACACACACAGATACACACACACAGATACACACACACACAGATACACACACACACAGATACACACAGATACACACACACACAGATACACACACACACATACACACACAGATACACACACACAGATACACACACACAGATACACACACACACAGATACACACACACACAGATACACACAGATACACACACACACAGATACACACACACACACAGACTCACACACACACAGACTCACACACACACAGAAACACACACACACACAGACTCACACACACACACACACAGATACACACACACACAGATACACACACACACACAGATACACACAGACACAGATACACACACACACAGATACACACACACACAGATACACACACACAGATACACACACAGACACACACTCACACACACACACACACAGATACACACACACACACACAGATACACACAGATACACACACACACAGATACACACACACAGATACACACACACAGATACACACACACAGATACACACACACAGATACACACACACAGATACACACACATGCGCCGTGTCTACAGCTACTGAGATACACACACACAGACACACACACACACACATGCGACGTGTCTACAGCTACTGAGACACACACACATTCATATATAAACCTCTAGTTTGTATAGTACCTACATGTCTATGAGCGTGACAGTTGTGTGTGTGTGTGAGTCTGTGTGTGTGTGAGTCTGTGTGTGTGTGTGTCTCTGTGTGTGTGTGAGTGTGTGTCTGTGTGTGTCTGTGTGTGTGTGTGTCTGTGTGTGTCTGTGTGTGTGTCTGTGTGTCTGTGTGTGTGTCTATGTGTGAATCTGTGCGAGTCTGTGTGTGTGTGGGTATCTGTGTGTGTGTGTCTCTGTGTGTGTGTGTAGCTGTGTCTGTGTGTGTGTGTAGCTGTGTGTGTGTGTCTGTGTGTGTGTGTCTGTGTGTGTGTCTGTGTTTGTGTGTGAGTGTGAGTCTGTGTGTGTGTCTGTGTGAGTCTGTGTGTGTTGGTGTGTGTGTGTGGGTATCTGTGTGTCTGTGTGTGTGTGTGTCTCTGTGTGTGTGTATGAACAGCTAATCACACACACACATTTATATTTACATAAACCTCTAGTCTGTATAGTACCTACATGTCTATGAGCATGCCAGTTGTGTGTGTTTGTCTGTGTGTGTGTCTGTGTGTGTGTGTGTCTGTGTGTGTCTGTGTGTGTGTGTGTGTCTGTGTGTGAGTCTGTGTGTGTGTTTGTGTGAGTCTGTGTGTCTGTGTGTGTGTTTGTGTGTTTGTGTGTGACTGCGTGACTGTGTGTGTCTGTGTGTGTGTGCGTGTCTGTGTGTGTCTGTATGTGTGTCTATGAACAGCTAATCACACACAGACTAACACAGACACACACAGACTAACACAAACACAAACACAGTCACACACACAGACACACACCCACAAACACAGACACACACACACACACAGACACACACACATAGTGTGTCTATGAGTAGAGGTTGTGAGGAGTGTTTTGTCTGTGAGCGGTGTGTGTGTGAGGAGTGTTTTGTGAGGAGTGTTTTGTGAGGAGTGTTTTGTGTCTATGAGTAGAGGGGGTATTGCTGAGTTCCGTACGGAAGCTTCACGACCGGTACCAAGATCATTTGCTTCCCAGCCATACCTGGAAAACATCGTCATCAGCAACATCATCATCAGCATCATCAGCAACATCAACATCATCATCAGCATCATCAGCAGTGTCATCAGCAACATTATCATCAGCATCATCAGCAGTGTCATCATCATCAGCAACATCAGCAGCATCAGCAGCATCATCAGCAACATCATTATCATCAGCAGTGCCATCATCATCATCATCAGCAGTGCCATCATCAACATCGTCATCAGCAGCATCATCAGCAGTGCCATCATCATCATCAGCAGTGCCATCATCATCATCAGCAGTGCCATCATCATCAGCAGCATCATCAACATCGTCATCAGCAGTATCATCAGCAGTGCCATCATCATCATCAGCATCATCAACATCGTCATCAGCAGTATCATCAGCAGTGCCATCATCATCATCAGCAGTGCCATCATCAGCAGCATCATCAACATCGTCATCAGCAGCATCATCAGCAACATCAGCACTGGGCGTGGCCAGTGAGTGAGTGGGTGAGTGAGTGGGTGAGTGAGTGGCTGGGTGAGTGGCTGGGTGAGTAGGTGAGTGAGTGAGTGAGTAGGTGAGTGAGTAAGTGAGTGAGTGGGTGAGTGTGTGGGTGAGTGAGTGGGTGATTGAGTGGGTGGGTGAGTGAGTAGGTGAGTGAGTGAGTGAATGAGTGGGTGGGTGAGTGAGTGGGTGGGTGTGTGGGTGAGTGAGTGGGTGATTGAGTGGGTGAGTGAGTGAGTGAGTGGGTGAGTGAGTGAGTGGGTGGGTGAGTGGCTGAGTGAGTGGCTGAGTGGCTGGATGAGTGAGTGGGTGAGTGAGTGGGTGGGTGAGTGGCTGAGTGAGTGGCTGGGTGAATGGGTAAATGAGTGGGTGCGTGAGTGGCTGGGTGAGTGAGTGAGTGGCTGAGTGAGTGAGTGGCTGGGTGAGTGGGTGGGTGAGTGAGTTGGTGAGTTGGTGAGTTGGTGAGTAGGTGAGTGGATGAGTAGGTGAGTGATGTACCAGACGCTGAGTGAGTGAGTGGGTGAGTGAGTGGCTGGGTGAGTGAGTGGCTGGGTGAGTGGCTGGGTGAGTGAGTGAGTGAGTGGCTGGGTGAGTGGCTGGGTGAGTGAGTGGCTGAGTGAGTGAGTGGCTGGGTGAGTGAGTGGCTGGGTGAGTGAGTAGGTGAGTGAGTGAGTGAGTGACGCACCAGACAGCATGTAGTACTGCTGGCTGGGTAGGCGGCTGGGTGAGTAGGTGAGTGAGTAGGTGAGTGAGTAGGTGAGTGAGTAGGTGAGTGAGTGAGTAGGTGAGTGAGTAGGTGAGTGAGTAGGTGAGTGAGTAGGTGAGTGAGTAGGTGAGTGAGTGGCTGGGTGAGTAGGTGAGTGAGTGAGTGAGTAGGTGAGTGAGTAGGTGAGTGAGTAGGTGAGTGAGTGGCTGGGTGAGTAGGTGAGTGAGTGAGTAGGTGAGTGAGTGGCTGGGTGAGTAGGTGAGTGAGTAGGTGAGTGAGTAGGTGAGTGAGTGAGTAGGTGAGTGAGTAGGTGAGTAGGTGAGTGAGTAGGTGAGTGAGTGAGTAGGTGAGTGAGTAGGTGAGTGAGTGGGTGAGTGAGTGAGTGGGTGAGTGAGTGGGTGATTGAGTGGGTGGGTGAGTGAGTAGGTGAGTGAGTGAGTGAGTGAATGAGTGGGTGGGTGAGTGAGTGGGTGGGTGTGTGGGTGAGTGAGTGGGTGATTGAGTGGGTGAGTGAGTGAGTGGGTGACTGAGTGTGTGGGTGAGTGAGTGGGTGAGTGAGTGGGTGATTGAGTGGGTGGGTGAGTGAGTAGGTGAGTGAGTGGGTGAGTGAGTGAGTGGGTGACTGAGTGTGTGGGTGAGTGAGTAGGTGAGTGAGTGGGTGATTGAGTGGGTGGGTGAGTGAGTAGGTGAGTGAGTGGGTGATTGAGTGGGTGGGTGAGTGAGTAGGTGAGTGAGTGGGTGAGTGAGTGAGTGGGTGACTGAGTGAGTAGGTGAGTGAGTGACTGGGTGAGTGAGTAGGTGAGTGACGCACCAGACAGCATGTAGTACTGCTGGCTGGGTGGGGCTGGGTGAGTGAGTGAGTGGGTGGGTGAGTGAGTGGGTGAGTGAGTGAGTGAGTGGCTGAGTGACTGAGTGGGTGGGTGAGTGAGTGGCTGAGTGGGTGAGTGAGTGAGTGGCTGAGTGGGTGAGTGGCTGGCTGGGTGAGTAGGTGAGTGAGTGAGTAGGTGAGTGAGTGGGTGAGTGGGTGAGTGGGTGGGTGGGTGGGTGAGTGAGTGAGTGAGTGGGTGAGTGAGTGAGTAGGTGAGTGAGTGGGTGGGTGAGTGAGTAGGTGAGTGAGTGGGTGAGTGGGTGGGTGGGTGGGTGAGTGAGTGGGTGGGTGAGTGGCTGAGTGGGTGAGTGTCTGGGTGAGTGGCTGGGTGAGTGAGTGAGTGGGTGAGTGAGTGGGTGAGTGGCTGGCTGGGTGAGTAGGTGAGTGAGTGAGTGGGTGAGTGAGTGAGTGAGTGAGTGGGTGAGTGAGTGGGTGAGGGAGTGAGTGGCTGGGTGAGTGGGTGAGTGAGTAGGTGAGTGAGTGAGTGAGTAGGTGAGTGAGTGAGTGAGTGAGTGAGTGAGTGACGCACCAGACAGCATGTAGTACTGCTGGCTGGGTGAGTGAGTGAGTAGGTGAGTGAGTGACTGGGTGAGTGAGTGAGTGAGTGGGTGAGTGAGTAGGTGAGTGAGTGAGTGGGTGAGTGAGTAGGTGAGTGAGTGAGTGAGTGAATGAGTGGGTGGGTGAGTGAGTGGGTGGGTGTGTGGGTGAGTGAGTGGGTGATTGAGTGGGTGAGTGAGTGAGTGGGTGACTGAGTGTGTGGGTGAGTGAGTGGGTGAGTGAGTGGGTGATTGAGTGGGTGGGTGAGTGAGTAGGTGAGTGAGTGGGTGAGTGAGTGAGTGGGTGACTGAGTGTGTGGGTGAGTGAGTAGGTGAGTGAGTGGGTGATTGAGTGGGTGGGTGAGTGAGTAGGTGAGTGAGTGGGTGATTGAGTGGGTGGGTGAGTGAGTAGGTGAGTGAGTGGGTGAGTGAGTGAGTGGGTGACTGAGTGAGTAGGTGAGTGAGTGACTGGGTGAGTGAGTAGGTGAGTGACGCACCAGACAGCATGTAGTACTGCTGGCTGGGTGGGGCTGGGTGAGTGAGTGAGTGGGTGGGTGAGTGAGTGGGTGAGTGAGTGAGTGAGTGGCTGAGTGACTGAGTGGGTGGGTGAGTGAGTGGCTGAGTGGGTGAGTGAGTGAGTGGCTGAGTGGGTGAGTGGCTGGCTGGGTGAGTAGGTGAGTGAGTGAGTAGGTGAGTGAGTGGGTGAGTGGGTGAGTGGGTGGGTGGGTGGGTGAGTGAGTGAGTGAGTGGGTGAGTGAGTGAGTAGGTGAGTGAGTGGGTGGGTGAGTGAGTAGGTGAGTGAGTGGGTGAGTGGGTGGGTGGGTGGGTGAGTGAGTGGGTGGGTGAGTGGCTGAGTGGGTGAGTGTCTGGGTGAGTGGCTGGGTGAGTGAGTGAGTGGGTGAGTGAGTGGGTGAGTGGCTGGCTGGGTGAGTAGGTGAGTGAGTGAGTGGGTGAGTGAGTGAGTGAGTGAGTGGGTGAGTGAGTGGGTGAGGGAGTGAGTGGCTGGGTGAGTGGGTGAGTGAGTAGGTGAGTGAGTGAGTGAGTAGGTGAGTGAGTGAGTGAGTGACGCACCAGACAGCATGTAGTACTGCTGGCTGGGTGAGTGAGTGAGTAGGTGAGTGAGTGACTGGGTGAGTGAGTGAGTGAGTGGGTGAGTGAGTAGGTGAGTGAGTGAGTGGGTGAGTGAGTAGGTGAGTGAGTGAGTGAGTAGGTGAGTGACACACCAGACAGCATGTAGTACTGCTGGCTGGGTGAGTAGGTGAGTGGCTGGGTGAGTGAGTAGGTGAGTGAGTGACTGGGTGAGTGAGTGGGTGAGTGAGTAGGTGAGTGAGTGGGTGAGTGAGTAGGTGAGTGAGTGAGTGAGTAGGTGAGTGAGTGACTGGGTGAGTGAGTGGGTGAGTGAGTAGGTGAGTGAGTAGGTGAGTGAGTGGGTGAGTGAGTGGGTGAGTGAGTAGGTGAGTGAGTGGCTGGGTGAGTGAGTGGGTGAGTGAGTGGGTGAGTGGCTGGGTGAGTGAGTGAGTAGGTGAGTGAGTGACTGGGTGAGTGAGTGGGTGAGTGAGTGGGTGAGTGAGTAGGTGAGTGAGTAGGTGGGTGAGTGAGTGAGTGAGTAGGTGAGTGAGTGAGTAGGTGAGTGAGTGACTGGGTGAGTGAGTGGGTGAGTGAGTAGGTGAGTGAGTGGCTGGGTGAGTGAGTGAGTAGGTGAGTGAGTGACTGGGTGAGTGAGTGGGTGAGTGAGTAGGTGAGTGAGTGGGTGAGTGAGTAGGTGAGTGAGTGAGTAGGTGAGTGAGTGACTGGGTGAGTGAGTGGGTGAGTGAGTAGGTGAGTGAGTAGGTGAGTGAGTGGGTGAGTGAGTGGGTGAGTGAGTAGGTGAGTGAGTGGCTGGATGAGTGAGTGAGTGGGTGAGTGAGTGGCTGGGTGAGTGAGTGAGTAGGTGAGTGAGTAGGTGAGTGAGTAGGTGAGTGAGTAGGTGAGTGAGTAGGTGAGTGAGTAGGTGAGTGAGTGAGTGGGTGAGTAGGTGAGTGAGTAGGTGAGTGAGTAGGTGAGTGAGTAGGTGAGTGAGTGGGTGAGTGAGTGGGTGAGTGAGTGAGTGGGTGAGTGAGTGGGTGAGTGAGTAGGTGAGTGAGTGAGTAGGTGAGTGAGTGAGTGGGTGAGTAGGTGAGTGAGTAGGTGAGTGAGTAGGTGAGTGAGTGAGTAGGTGAGTGAGTGAGTGGGTGAGTGAGTAGGTGAGTGAGTGAGTAGGTGAGTGAGTGAGTAGGTGAGTGAGTGGGTGAGTGAGTGAGTGAGTAGGTGAGTGAGTAGGTGAGTGAGTGAGTGAGTAGGTGAGTGAGTGAGTAGGTGAGTGAGTGGGTGAGTGAGCAGGTGAGTGAGTGGGTGAGTGAGTGGGTGAGTGAGTGACGCACCAGACAGCATGTAGTACTGCTGGCTGGGTGGGGCTGGGTAGGCGGCTGGGTGAGTGAGTGAGTGGCTGGGTGAGTGGCTGGGTGAGTGAGTAGGTGAGTGAGTGACTGGGTGAGTGAGTGGGTGAGTGAGTGGGTGAGTGAGCAGGTGAGTGAGTGGGTGAGTGAGTGGGTGAGTGAGTGACGCACCAGACAGCATGTAGTACTGCTGGTTGGGTGAGTAGGTGAGTGGCTGGGTGAGTGAGTGAGTAGGTGAGTGAGTGACTGGGTGAGTGAGTGGGTGAGTGAGTAGGTGAGTGAGTGGGTGAGTGAGCAGGTGAGTGAGTGGGTGAGTGAGTGGGTGAGTGAGTGACGCACCAGACAGCATGTAGTACTGCTGGTTGGGTGAGTAGGTGAGTGGCTGGGTGAGTGAGTGAGTAGGTGAGTGAGTGACTGGGTGAGTGAGTGGGTGAGTGAGTGACGCACCAGACAGCATGTAGTACTGCTGGTTGGGTGAGTAGGTGAGTGGCTGGGTGAGTGAGTGAGTAGGTGAGTGAGTGACTGGGTGAGTGAGTGGGTGAGTGAGTAGGTGAGTGAGTGGGTGAGTGAGCAGGTGAGTGAGTGGGTGAGTGAGTGGGTGAGTGAGTGACGCACCAGACAGCATGTAGTACTGCTGGTTGGGTGAGTAGGTGAGTGGCTGGGTGAGTGAGTGAGTAGGTGAGTGAGTGACTGGGTGAGTGAGTGGGTGAGTGAGTAGGTGAGTGAGTGGGTGAGTGAGCAGGTGAGTGAGTGGGTGAGTGAGTGGGTGAGTGAGTGACGCACCAGACAGCATGTAGTACTGCTGGTTGGGTGAGTAGGTGAGTGGCTGGGTGAGTGAGTGAGTAGGTGAGTGAGTGACTGGGTGAGTGAGTGGGTGAGTGAGTAGGTGAGTGAGTGGGTGAGTGAGCAGGTGAGTAAGTGGGTGAGTGAGTGGGTGAGTGAGTGACGCACCAGACAGCATGTAGTACTGCTGGTTGGGTGAGTAGGTGAGTGGCTGGGTGAGTGAGTGAGTAGGTGAGTGAGTGACTGGGTGAGTGAGTGGGTGAGTGAGTAGGTGAGTGAGTAGGTGAGTGAGTAGGTGAGTGAGTGGGTGAGTGGGTGGGTGAGTGAGTGACGCACCAGACAGCATGTAGTACTGCTGGTTGGGTGAGTAGGTGAGTGGCTGGGTGAGTGAGTGAGTAGGTGAGTGAGTGACTGGGTGAGTGAGTGGGTGAGTGAGTAGGTGAGTGAGTGGGTGAGTGAGCAGGTGAGTAAGTGGGTGAGTGAGTGGGTGAGTGAGTGACGCACCAGACAGCATGTAGTACTGCTGGTTGGGTGAGTAGGTGAGTGGCTGGGTGAGTGAGTGAGTAGGTGAGTGAGTGACTGGGTGAGTGAGTGGGTGAGTGAGTAGGTGAGTGAGTAGGTGAGTGAGTAGGTGAGTGAGTGGGTGAGTGGGTGGGTGAGTGAGTGACGCACCAGACAGCATGTAGTACTGCTGGTTGGGTGAGTAGGTGAGTGGCTGGGTGAGTGAGTGAGTAGGTGAGTGAGTGACTGGGTGAGTGAGTGGGTGAGTGAGTAGGTGAGTGAGTGGGTGAGTGAGCAGGTGAGTGAGTGGGTGAGTGAGTGGGTGAGTGAGTGACGCACCAGACAGCATGTAGTACTGCTGGTTGGGTGAGTAGGTGAGTGGCTGGGTGAGTGAGTGAGTAGGTGAGTGAGTGACTGGGTGAGTGAGTGGGTGAGTGAGTAGGTGAGTGAGTGGGTGAGTGAGCAGGTGAGTAAGTGGGTGAGTGAGTGGGTGAGTGAGTGACGCACCAGACAGCATGTAGTACTGCTGGTTGGGTGAGTAGGTGAGTGGCTGGGTGAGTGAGTGAGTAGGTGAGTGAGTGACTGGGTGAGTGAGTGGGTGAGTGAGTAGGTGAGTGAGTAGGTGAGTGAGTAGGTGAGTGAGTGGGTGAGTGGGTGGGTGAGTGAGTGACGCACCAGACAGCATGTAGTACTGCTGGTTGGGTGAGTAGGTGAGTGGCTGGGTGAGTGAGTGAGTAGGTGAGTGAGTGACTGGGTGAGTGAGTGGGTGAGTGAGTAGGTGAGTGAGTGGGTGAGTGAGCAGGTGAGTAAGTGGGTGAGTGAGTGGGTGAGTGAGTGAGTGACGCACCAGACAGCATGTAGTACTGCTGGTTGGGTGAGTAGGTGAGTGGCTGGGTGAGTGAGTGAGTAGGTGAGTGAGTGACTGGGTGAGTGAGTGGGTGAGTGAGTAGGTGAGTGAGTAGGTGAGTGAGTAGGTGAGTGAGTGGGTGAGTGGGTGGGTGAGTGAGTGACGCACCAGACAGCATGTAGTACTGCTGGCTGGGTGGGGCTGGGTAGGCGGCTGGGTGAGTGAGTGAGTGGCTGGGTGAGTGGCTGGGTGAGTGAGTAGGTGAGTGAGTGAGTGAGTAGGTGAGTGAGTGGGTGAGTGAGTGAGTGGGTGAGTGGGTGAGTGAGTAGGTGAGTGAGTAGGTGAGTGAGTAGGTGAGTGAGTGGGTGAGTGGGTGGGTGAGTGAGTGACGCACCAGACAGCATGTAGTACTGCTGGCTGGGTGGGGCTGGGTAGGCGGCTGGGTGAGTGAGTGACTGGGTGAGTGAGTGGGTGAGTGAGTAGGTGAGTGAGCAGGTGAGTGAGTGAGTGAGTAGGTGAGTGAGTGACGCACCAGACAGCATGTAGTACTGCTGGCTGGGTGGGGCTGGGTAGGCGGCTGGGTGAGTGAGTGAGTGGCTGGGTGAGTGGCTGGGTGAGTGAGTAGGTGAGTGAGTGAGTGAGTAGGTGAGTGAGTGGGTGAGTGAGTGAGTGGGTGAGTGAGTGAGTGAGTAGGTGAGTGAGTAGGTGAGTGAGTAGGTGAGTGAGTGGGTGAGTGAGTGGGTGAGTGGGTGGGTGAGTGAGTAGGTGAGTGAGTGGGTGAGTGGGTGGGTGAGTGAGTGACGCACCAGACAGCATGTAGTACTGCTGGCTGGGTGGGGCTGGGTAGGCGGTCTGCTTCAACTGGGGCAGCTGCCCCGGGGATTGTGGGAGGAACGCCGCTGCAGAGCAGAGAGCCGGGTCACGTTACGCGTGTGTGTGTCTGTGTGTGTGTGTCTGTGTGTGTGTGACGTGTGTGTGTGTGACTGTGTGCGTGTGTGTGTGACGTGTGTGTGTGTGTGTATGTGTGTGTGTGTCTGTGTGCGTGTGTGTGTGTCTGTGTGTGTGTGACTGTGTGTGCGTCTGTGTGACTGTGTGTGTGTGTCTGTGTGCGTGTGACGTGTGCGTGTGTGTGTGACTGTGTGTGTGTGTGACTGTGTGTGTGCGTGGCATGCGTGTGTGTGTGTCTGTGTGTGTGTGACTGTGTGTGCGTCTGTGTGACTGTGTGTGTGTGTCTGTGTGCGTGTGACGTGTGCGTGTGTGTGTGACTGTGTGTGTGTGTGACTGTGTGTGTGCGTGGCGTGCGTGTGTGTGTGACGTGTGTGTGTGTGACTGTGTGTGCGTGTGTGTGACTGTGTGTGTGCATGACGTGTGTGTGTGTGTGACGTGTGTGTGTGTGTGCGTGCGTGAGTGTGTCTGTGTGTCTGGGTGTGTGCGTGTGTCTGTGTGTGTGTCTGTGTGTGTGTATGTGTGTGTCTGTGTGCGTGTGTGTGTGTCTGTGTGCGTGTGTGTGTGTCTGTGTGTGTGTATGTATGTGTGTGTGTGTGACTGTGTGTGCGTGTGTGTCTGTCTGTGTGCGTGTGTGTGTGTGACGTGTGTGTGTGTGCGTGACGTGTTTGTGTGTGTGTCTGTGTGTGTCTGTGTGTGTGTGACGTGTGTGTGTGACGTGTGTGTGAGTGTGAGTCTGTGTGTCTGTGTGTGTGACGCGTGTGTGTGACGCCTGTGTGTGTGCGTGACGTGCGTGTGCGTGTGACGCCTGTGTGTGTGTGTGTCGGGGGCCTCTGGGTTTTCACCCGAGAGCCGCCCTCGTAGGGTGCTCCACTGTTTCCCGGGGTGCTCCCCGGTTTCCCGGGGTGCTTCCCGGTTTCCCGGGGTGCTCCCCGGTTTCCCGGGGTGCTCCACGGTTTCCCGGGGTGCTCCCCGGTTTCCCGGGGTGCTCCACGGTTTCCCGGGGTGCTCCACGGTTTCCCGGGGTGCTCCACGGTTTCCCGGGGTGCTCCCCGGTTTCCCGGGGCCAGGGAATTGGCAGATTTCCCCCAGGTCTGTGTCTGCGCGCGTGACGTGTGCGCGTGACGTGTGCGTGACGTGTGCTCGTGCCCTCACCATACGGCAGCGTGCCCACGCCCCCTGGCGGCCCCCCCAGCGTGTACCCCACGGGTGCCGGGTACGAGTACGAAGCCGCTGCCGCCGCCGCCGCCTGCGAGTAGGCGGCCATCGCCGCGGCCGCTGGCAGGTACCCCGTGGATCCACCTGCTGCTGCTGCTGCTGCTGCGGCAGCCTGCTGCGAATAGACCCCGGCCGAGGCCGGAGAGTAGGCGGTCCCCGCGGCCGCTGGCAGGTACGCCGTGGATCCACCTGCCGCTGCTGCTGCTGCTGCTGCGGCCTGCGAGTAGACTCCGGCAGAGGCCTGAGAGTAGGCCGAACCGCCCGCCCCCGCCCCCGCTGGGAGGTAAGTGGACCCCGCCGGGAGGTAAGTGGACCCCGCCGGGAGGTAAGTGGACCCCGCCGGGAGGTACGCTGAGCCCGCTGCCGTCGAGTAGAGGCCGGATGAGACCGGGGGGTAGATGTTGGCGGGGGAGTAGGCGGAGGCCGGTGAGTAGATGGCGCTAGCCGGCGAGTAGGCCGAGGCGCTAGCCGGCGAGTAGACGGAGGCGCTGGCCGGCGAGTAGGCGGCGCTGGCGGTGGAATAGACGGCGTTGGCGGTGGAGTAGGCGCTCACGGGGGAGTAGGCGGCTCCTGGTGGTGGAGGTGGTGGGACGGGGAGGTGGTGGGAGGGGGAGGTGGTGGTGGTGGCAGGGGGAGAGGTGGTGGTGGTGGTGGGAGGGGGAGGTGGTGGTGGTGGTGGGAGGTGGTGGTGGTGGTGGTGGGAGGGGGAGGTGCTGGTGGTGGGAGGGGGAGGTGGTGGTGGTGGTGGGAGGTGGTGGTGGTGGTGGGAGGGGGAGGTGGTCGTGGTGGGAGGGGGAGGTGGTGGTGGGTGGTGGTGGTGGTGGTGGGAGGTGGTGGAAGTGGTGGGAGGGGGAGGTGGTGGTGGGAGGGGGAGGTGGTGGTGGGAGGTGGTGGTGGTGGTGGGAGGGGGGAGGTGGTGGTGGTGGTGGGAGGGGGAGGTGGTGGTGGTGGTGGGAAGTGGAGGTGGTGGGAGGGGGAGGTGGTGGGAGGTGGTGGTGGGAGGTGGTGTTGGTGGTGGGAGGTGGTGGTGGTGAGAGGGGGAGGTGGTGGAGGTGGTGGGAGGGGGAGGGATTTGTGTGACGCGCAGAGACACACCGGCGAGTGTGTGACGTGTGTGTGTGTGTGTGTGTCTGTGTGTGTGTGTCTGTGTGTGTGTGTGTCTGTGTGTGTGTCTGTGTGTGTGTGTGTGAGATGTGTGTGAGATGTGTGTGTCTGTGTGTGTGTGTGTCTGTGTGTGTGTGTCTGTGTGTGTCTGTGTGTGTCTGTGTGTGTGTGTGTGAGATGTGTGTGAGATGTGTGTCTGTGTCTGTGTTTGTGTCTGTGTGTGTGTCTGTGTGTGTGTGTATCCGTGTGTGTGTGTGTGAGACGTGTGTGTGTGACGTGTGTGTGTGTCTGTGTGTGTCTGTGTGTGTGTCTGTGTGTATCTGTGTGTGTGTGTGTGTGAGATGTGTGTGTGTGACGTGTGTGTGTGTACGTACCTGTGAAGTAT
>NW_027621619.1:0-54269 GCF_964198595.1 Lampetra fluviatilis | reverse complement strand
CCCCACTCTCCCCACCCCCCCTCTCTCTCCCACTCTCCCCCCCCCCACTCTCCCCACCCCACTCTCTCTCCCCACTCTCCCCACCCCCACTCTCTCTCCCCACTCTCCCCACCCCCCACTCTCCCCACCCCACTCTCTCCCCACTCTCCCCCCCCCACTCTCCCCCCCCCACTCTCCCCACTCTCCCCACCCCACTCTCTCTCCCCACTCTCCCCACCCCCACTCTCCCCCCCCCACTCCCCCCACTCTCCCCCCACTCTACCACTCCCCCCACTCTCCCCACCCCACTCTCTCCCCACTCTCCCCACCCCCTCTCTCCCCACTCTCCCCCACCCCCTCTCTCCCCACTCTCCCCACCCCCTCTCTCCCCACTCCCCCCACCCCCTCTCTCCCCACTCTCCCCCACCCCACTCTCTCCCCACTCTCCCCACCCCCTCTCCCCACTCCCCCACCCCCACTCTCCCCCACTCTCTCCCCCCCCCACTCCCCCCACTCTCCCCACTCCCTCTCTCCCCACCGTCTCTCCCCACTCCCCCCACTCTCCCCACTCTCCCCACCCCACTCTCTCTCCCCACTCTCCCCACCCCCCACTCTCTCTCCCCACTCTCCCCACCCCCCTCTCTCTCCCACTCTCCCCCCCCCCACTCTCCCCACCCCACTCTCTCTCCCCACTCTCCCCACCCCCACTCTCTCTCCCCACTCTCCCCACCCCACTCTCTCCCCACTCTCCCCCCCCCCACTCTCCCCCCCCCACTCTCCCCACTCTCCCCCACCCCACTCTCTCTCCCCACCCCCACTCTCCCCCCCCCACTCCCCCCACTCTCCCCCCACTCTACCACTCCCCCCACTCTCCCCACCCCACTCTCTCCCCACTCTCCCCACCCCCTCTCTCCCCACTCTCCCCACCCCCTCTCTCCCCACTCCCCCCACCCCCTCTCTCCCCACTCTCCCCACCCCACTCTCTCCCCACCCCCACTCTCCCCACTCTCCCCACCCCCCACTCTCTCCCTGCACTTTCCCTTCACCTCACACGACCCCAGCCTCTACAAACCACGCCCACCAACAACACATAGACTCCTCCCCCCTCACCCTCAAGCCACGCCTCCCGCTACCATGACAACGCCCCTCCCCCCTCAAGCCACGCCTCCCGCTACCATGACAACGCCCCTCCACCATCAAGCCACGCCTCCCGCTACCGTGACAACGCCCCGCCCCCCCACCGCAATCCCAAGCCACGCCCCCCGCCACTAACCACGCCCACAATTAAAGCCACGCCCCCCTTACCCCTCAAGCCACGCCTCCCGCTACCATGACAACGCCCTGCCTCCACCACCACCTCCATCGACAATCTCAGCCACTCCCCCTCACCCTCAAGCCACGCCCTCTTACCCTCAAGCCACGCCCCCTTACCCTCAAGCCACGCCCCCCGCCGCCACTAACCACGCCCACAATCTTAAACACGCCCCCCTCACCCGATCACAAACCGCCATGACCACCACCACCATGACAACCACCACAACTACAACCTCGACAACCACTACCATCACAACCACCACAACTACAACAACCACCACAACTACAACAACAACCACCACTACAACAACCACGACAACCACCACCATCACAACCACCACAACCACGACCACCACCACCATCACAACCACCACAACTACAACAACCACCACAACTACAACAACCACGACAACCACCACAACTACAGCAACCACTACCATCACAACCACGACAACCACCACCATCACAACCACCACAACTACAACAACCACTACCATCACAACCACGACAACCACCACCATCACAACCACCACAACTACAACAACGACAACCACCACCAACAACACAACCATCACAACCACCACCACTACAGCCACCACAACTACAACAACCACTACCATGACAATCACCACCACTACAGCCACCACAACCATCACAACCACCACCACTACAGCCACCACAACTACAACAACCACTACCATCACAACCACGACAACCACCACCAACAACCACAACTACAACAACCACTACCATCACAATCACCACCACAACGACCACCATCACAACCACCACCACTACAGCCACCACCACCACAACGACCACCACCACTACAACCACAACAACAACCACCACAACCACAACTATCAAAACCACCACTACCACAACCACCACAACTATTACAACTACTACCACAACCACCACAACTACTACCACAACCACCACTACTACCACCATCACAACCACAACTATCAAAACCACCACTACCACAACCACCACAACTATTACAACTACTACCACAACCACCACAACTACTACCACAACCACCACTACAACCACCATCACAACCACAACTATCAAAACCACCACTACCACAACCACCACAACTATTACAACCACTACCACAACCACCACAACTACTACCACCACTACTACCACCATCACAACCACAACTATCAAAACCACCACTACCACAACCACCACAACTATTACAACCACTACTATCACCACAACCACCACTACCACAACCACCACAACTACCACCACCACTACTACCACCATCACAACCACAACTATCAAAACCACCACAACCACCACAACTATTACAACCACTACTATCACCACAACCACCACTACCACAACCACCACAACTACCACCACCACTACTACCACCATCACAACCACAACTATCAAAACCACCACAACCACCACAACTATTACAACCACTACTATCACCACAACCACCACTACCACAACCACCACAACTACTACCACCACCACTACTACCACCATCACAACCACAACTATCAAAACCACCACTACCACCACAACTATTACAACCACTACTATCACCACAACCACCACTACCACAACCACCACAACTACTACCACCACCACGACCACCATCACAACCACAACTATCAAAACCACCACAACCACCACAACTATTACAACCACTACTATCACCACAACCACCACTACCACAACCACCACAACTACCACCACCACTACTACCACCATCACAACCACAACTATCAAAACCACCACAACCACCACAACTATTACAACCACTACTATCACCACAACCACCACTACCACAACCACCACAACTACTACCACCACCACTACTACCACCATCACAACCACAACTATCAAAACCACCACTACCACAACCACCACAACTATTACAACCACTACTATCACCACAACCACCACTACCACAACCACCACAACTACTACCACCACCACTACTACCACCATCACAACCACAACTATCAAAACCACCACTACCACCACAACTATTACAACCACTACTATCACCACAACCACCACTACCACAACCACCACAACTACTACCACCACCACGACCACCATCACAACCACAACTATCAAAACCACCACAACCACCACAACTATTACAACCACTACTATCACCACAACCACCACTACCACAACCACCACAACTACCACCACCACTACAACCACCATCACAACCACAACTATCAAAACCACCACAACCACCACAACTATTACAACCACTACTATCACCACAACCACCACAACTACCACCACCACAACTACCACCATCACAACCACAACTATCAAAACCACCACAACCACCACAACTATTACAACCACTACTATCACCACAACCACCACTACCACAACCACCACAACTACTACCACCACCACTACTACCACCATCACAACCACAACTATCAAAACCACCACTACCACAACCACCACAACTATTACAACCACTACTATCACCACAACCACCACTACCACAACCACCACAACTACCACCACCACTACTACCACCATCACAACCACAACTATCAAAACCACCACAACTATTACAACCACTACTATCACCACAACCACCACTACCACAACCACCACAACTACTACCACCACCACTACTACCACCATCACAACCACAACTATCAAAACCACCACTACCACAACCACCACAACTATTACAACCACTACTATCACCACAACCACCACTACCACAACCACCACAACTACTACCACCACTACAACCACCATCACAACCACAACTATCAAAACCACCACAACCACCACAACTACTACCACCACCACTACTACCACCATCACAACCACAACTATCAAAACCACCACTACCACAATCACCACAACTATTACAACCACTACTATCACCACAACCACCACTACCACAACCACCACAACTACTACCACCACTACAACCACCATCACAACCACAACTATCAAAACCACCACTACCACAACCACCACAACTATTACAACCACTACCACAACCACCACCAATTTTCCCGCCAAAATCAAGGAATCCCCTCACAAATTCGTGTGACGTCATCCATTCACTCCACTTCATCACAAGGCTGGTGTGACGTCATCACGCAAACATTTATTGGAGGCTCGAGGTGACGTCATCGCGCCGCCTGCTGACGCCAATCGGGGTGACGTCATCACGCAAAACATTTCTTGCAGACTCGAGGCGACGTCATCGCGCCACCCGCGTTTTCCAAGCGTGGTGACGTCATCACGCAAACATTTCTTGTCGGTTCGGGGTGACGTCATCACGCCGCCCGCTTTCTCCAATCGGGGTGACGTCATCGCGCAACTCTTTTCACAAGGCGCGCGGTGACGTCATCACGCAATACGCTCTCCAGCTGAGGATCGACGTCATCACGCAACTCCTCTCCGGGCGAGGTGACGTCACCACGCAAAACTAAAATCCCTCGTGACGTCATCGAACGTGGTGATGGTGGTGATGATGGTGATGGTGGTGGTCGTGATGATGGTGATGGTGGTGATGGTGATGATGGTGATGATGATGGTGATGATGATGGTGATGGTGGTGGTGATGATGATGGTGGTGATGGTGGTGATGGTGGTGATGATGGTGATGGTGGTGATGGTGATGATGGTGATGATGATGGTGATGATGATGGTGATGGTGGTGGTGATGATGATGGTGGTGATGGTGGTGATGGTGGTGATGATGGTGATGGTGGTGATGGTGATGATGGTGGTGATGGTGGTGATGATGGTGATGGTGGTGATGGTGATGGTGGTGATGATGGTGATGGTGGTGATGATGGTGATGGTGGTGATGATGGTGATGGTGGTGATGTTGATGATGGTGGTGGTGGTGATGGTGGTGATGATGGTGATGGTGATGATGGTGGTGATGGTGGTGATGGTGATGGTCGTGATGATGGTGATGGTGGTGATGATGGTGATGGTGGTGATGGTGATGGTGGTGATGGTGGTGATGGTGGTGGTGGTGATGGTGGTGATGATGGTGGTGGTGATGGTGATGATGGTGATGATGATGGTGATGATGATGGTGATGGTGGTGATGGTGGTGGTGATGATGATGGTGGTGATGGTGGTGATGGTGGTGATGGTGATGATGCTGGTGATGGTGATGGTGGTGATGATGGTGATGGTGGTGATGGTGATGGTGGTGATGATGGTGATGGTGGTGATGATGGTGATGGTGGTGATGATGGTGATGGTGGTGATGTTGATGATGGTGGTGGTGGTGATGGTGGTGATGATGGTGATGGTGATGATGGTGGTGATGGTGGTGATGGTGATGGTCGTGATGATGGTGATGGTGGTGATGATGGTGATGGTGGTGATGGTGATGGTGGTGATGATGGTGATGGTGGTGATGATGGTGGTGGTGATGGTGATGATGGTGGTGATGATGATGGTGGTGATGGTGGTGATGATGGTGGTGATGGTGGTGATGATGGTGGTGATGATGATGGTGATGATGGTGGTGATGATGGTGGTGGTGATGATGGTGGTGATGGTGGTGATGATGGTGGTGATGATGATGGTGATGATGGTGATGATGATGGTGGTGATGATGGTGGTGATGGTGGTGGTCACTGTGTGTGTGTCACTGTGTCTGTCACTGTGTCACTGTGTGTGTGTCACTGTGTCACTGTGTGTGTCACTGTGTCACTGTGTGTGTGTCACTGTGTCACTGTGTGTGTGTCACTGTGTCACTGTGTGTGTGTCACTGTGTCACTGTGTGTGTGTCACTGTGTGTGTGTCACTGTGTCACTGTGTGTGTGTCACTGTGTCACTGTGTGTGTCACTGTGTCACTGTGTGTGTGTCACTGTGTCACTGTGTGTGTGTCACTGTGTCACTGTGTGTGTGTCACTGTGTGTGTGTCACTGTGTGTGTGTCACTGTGTCACTGTGTGTGTGTCACTGTGTCACTGTGTGTGTGTCACTGTGTGTGTGTCACTGTGTCACTGTGTGTGTGTCACTGTGTCACTGTGTGTGTGTCACTGTGTCACTGTGTGTGTGTCACTGTGTGTGTGTCACTGTGTCACTGTGTGTGTGTCACTGTGTCACTGTGTGTGTGTCACTGTGTGTGTGTCACTGTGTCACTGTGTGTGTGTCACTGTGTGTGTGTCACTGTGTCACTGTGTGTGTCACTGTGTGTGTGTCACTGTGTGTGTGTCACTGTGTCACTGTGTGTGTGTCACTGTGTCACTGTGTGTGTGTCACTGTGTGTGTGTCACTGTGTCACTGTGTGTGTGTCACTGTGTCACTGTGTGTGTGTCACTGTGTGTGTGTCACTGTGTCACTGTGTGTGTGTCACTGTGTGTCACTGTGTGTGTGTCACTGTGTCACTGTGTGTGTCACTGTGTGTGTCACTGTGTGTGTGTCACTGTGTCACTGTGTGTGTCACTGTGTGTGTGTCACTGTGTGTCACTGTGTGTGTGTCACTGTGTCACTGTGTGTGTGTCACTGTGTGTCACTGTGTGTGTGTCACTGTGTCACTGTGTGTGTGTCACTGTGTCACTGTGTGTGTGTCACTGTGTGTCACTGTGTGTGTGTCACTGTGTCACTGTGTGTGTCACTGTGTGTGTGTCACTGTGTCACTGTGTGTGTGTCACTGTGTCACTGTGTGTCACAACAACGAGCGGAGCGCCGGGTGGCTAAAGCACAGCAAGTTGGCACAGTAGGGGGCACAGGTGGTGCATCAGCCAGTCATCTCGGTCGTCTCAGTCAGTCGACCCGTGGCACCTGCTGGGTCTGCCCCGTGACCTCCTCATGCACCTAGCCTGGCACAGCAGCACAACCCGTGGCACCTGCTGGGTCTGTCACGTGACCTCCTCATGCACCTAGCCTGGCACAGCAGTACAACCCGTGGCACCTGCTGGGTCTGCCACGTGACCTCCTCCTCATGCACCTAGCCTGGCACAGCAGCACAACCCGTGGCACCTGCTGGGTCTGCCACGTGACCTCCTCCTCATGCACCTAGCCTGGCACAGCAGTACAACCCGTGGCACCTGCTGGGTCTGCCACGTGACCTCCTCCTCATGCACCTAGCCTGGCACAGCAGTCAACCCATGGCACCTGCTGGGTCTGCCACGTGACCTCCTCATGCACCTAGCCTGGCACAGCAGCACAACCCGTGGCACCTGCTGGGTCTGCCACGTGACCTCCTCCTCATGCACCTAGCCTGGCACAGCAGTACAACCCGTGGCACCTGCTGGGTCTGCCACGTGACCTCCTCCTCATGCACCTAGCCTGGCACAGCAGTCAACCCGTGGCACCTGCTGGGTCTGTCCCGTGACCTCCTCATGCACCTAGCCTGGCACAGCAGTACAACCCGTGGCACCTGCTGGTTCTGTCACGTGACCTCCTCATGCACCTAGCCTGGCACAGCAGCACAACCCGTGGCACCTGCTGGGTCTGCCACGTGACCTCCTCCTCATGCACCTAGCCTGGCACAGCAGCACAACCCGTGGCACCTGCTGGGTCTGCCACGTGACCTCCTGCCAGCGGGCGTTCGACACTTCACGTGGTAGCCTCAAGGTGCACATGGCCTGGCACAAGCGTCGTGGTGACGTCACCGCCACTTAGTGGCGAATGGCGGTTGTTGTGTATCACTGTGTGTGTGTCACTGTGTGTGTCACTGTGTGTGTGTGTCACTGTGTGTATCACTGTGTGTGTGTGTCACTGTGTGTATCAGTGTGTGTGTGTGTGTCACTGTGTGTGTGTGTCACTGTGTGTGTCACTTTGTGTGTGTCACTGTGTCACTGAGTGTGTCACTGTGTGTGTGTGTCACTGTGTGTCCGTGTGTGTGTCACTATGTGTGTCACTTTGTGTGTGTCAGTGTGTGTGTCACTGTGTGTGTCACTGTGTGTGTCACTGAGTGTGTCACTGTGTGTGTGTGTCACTGTGTGTGTCAGTGTGTGTGTCACTGTGTGTATCACTTTGTGTGTGTCACTGTGTGTCACTGTGTGTGTGTCACTGTGTCACTGTGTGTGTGTCACTGTGTGTCACTGTGTGTGTGTCACTGTGTCACTGTGTGTGTGTCACTGTGTCACTGTGTGTGTGTCACTGTGTGTCACTGTGTGTGTGTCACTGTGTCACTGTGTGTGTCACTGTGTGTGTGTCACTGTGTCACTGTGTGTGTGTCACTGTGTCACTGTGTGTCACAACAACGAGCGGAGCGCCGGGTGGCTAAAGCACAGCAAGTTGGCACAGTAGGGGGCACAGGTGGTGCATCAGCCAGTCATCTCGGTCGTCTCAGTCAGTCGACCCGTGGCACCTGCTGGGTCTGCCCCGTGACCTCCTCATGCACCTAGCCTGGCACAGCAGCACAACCCGTGGCACCTGCTGGGTCTGTCACGTGACCTCCTCATGCACCTAGCCTGGCACAGCAGTACAACCCGTGGCACCTGCTGGGTCTGCCACGTGACCTCCTCCTCATGCACCTAGCCTGGCACAGCAGCACAACCCGTGGCACCTGCTGGGTCTGCCACGTGACCTCCTCCTCATGCACCTAGCCTGGCACAGCAGTACAACCCGTGGCACCTGCTGGGTCTGCCACGTGACCTCCTCCTCATGCACCTAGCCTGGCACAGCAGTCAACCCATGGCACCTGCTGGGTCTGCCACGTGACCTCCTCATGCACCTAGCCTGGCACAGCAGCACAACCCGTGGCACCTGCTGGGTCTGCCACGTGACCTCCTCCTCATGCACCTAGCCTGGCACAGCAGTACAACCCGTGGCACCTGCTGGGTCTGCCACGTGACCTCCTCCTCATGCACCTAGCCTGGCACAGCAGTCAACCCGTGGCACCTGCTGGGTCTGTCCCGTGACCTCCTCATGCACCTAGCCTGGCACAGCAGTACAACCCGTGGCACCTGCTGGTTCTGTCACGTGACCTCCTCATGCACCTAGCCTGGCACAGCAGCACAACCCGTGGCACCTGCTGGGTCTGCCACGTGACCTCCTCCTCATGCACCTAGCCTGGCACAGCAGCACAACCCGTGGCACCTGCTGGGTCTGCCACGTGACCTCCTGCCAGCGGGCGTTCGACACTTCACGTGGTAGCCTCAAGGTGCACATGGCCTGGCACAAGCGTCGTGGTGACGTCACCGCCACTTAGTGGCGAATGGCGGTTGTTGTGTATCACTGTGTGTGTGTCACTGTGTGTGTCACTGTGTGTGTGTGTCACTGTGTGTATCACTGTGTGTGTGTGTCACTGTGTGTATCAGTGTGTGTGTGTGTGTCACTGTGTGTGTGTGTCACTGTGTGTGTCACTTTGTGTGTGTCACTGTGTCACTGAGTGTGTCACTGTGTGTGTGTGTCACTGTGTGTCCGTGTGTGTGTCACTATGTGTGTCACTTTGTGTGTGTCAGTGTGTGTGTCACTGTGTGTGTCACTGTGTGTGTCACTGAGTGTGTCACTGTGTGTGTGTGTCACTGTGTGTGTCAGTGTGTGTGTCACTGTGTGTATCACTTTGTGTGTGTCACTGTGTGTCACTGTGTGTGTCACTGTGTCACTGAGTGTGTGTGTCACTGTGTCACTGTGTCACTGAATGTGTGTGTGTCACTGTGTCACTGAGTGTGTCACTGTGTGTGTGTCACTGTGTGTGTGTGTCACTGTGTCACTGAGTGTGTCTCTGTATGTGTGTCATTGAGTGTGTCACTGTGTGTGTGTCACTGTGTGTGTGTCTCTGTGTGTCACTGTGTGTCTGTGTGTGTGTCACTGTGTGTGTCACTGTCACTGTGTGTGTGTCTCTGTGTGTGTCTCTGTGTGTCACTGTGTGTGTGTGTCTCTGTGTGTGTCACTGTGTGTCACTGTGTGTGTGTCACTGTGTGTGTGTGTCTCTGTGTGTCACTGTGTGTCTGTGTGTGTGTCTCTGTGTGTGTCACTGTGTGTCACTGTGTGTGTGTCACTGTGTGTGTGTGTCTCTGTGTGTGTCACTGTGTGTCATTGAGTGTGTCACTGTGTGTGTGTCACTGTGTGTGTGTCTCTGTGTGTCACTGTGTGTCTGTGTGTGTGTCACTGTGTGTGTCACTGTGTCACTGTGTGTGTGTGTGTCTCTGTGTGTGTCTCTGTGTGTCACTGTGTGTGTCACTGTGTGTGTGTCACTGTCTGTGTGTGTGTGTCACTGTGTGTGTCACTGTGTGTGTGTGTCACTGTGTGTGTCTCTGTGTGTCACTGTGTGTGTCACTGTGTGTGTGTCACTGTCTGTGTGTGTGTGTCACTGTGTGTGTCACTGTGTGTGTGTGTCTCTGTGTGTGTCTCTGTGTGTCACTGTGTGTGTGTCACTGTCTGTGTGTGTGTGTGTCACTGTGTGTGTCACTGTGTGTGTGTGTCACTGTGTGTGTCTCTGTGTGTCCGTGTGTGTGTCACTATGTGTGTCACTTTGTGTGTGTCAGTGTGTGTGTCACTGTGTGTGTCACTGTGTGTGTCACTGAGTGTGTCACTGTGTGTGTGTGTCACTGTGTGTGTCAGTGTGTGTGTCACTGTGTGTATCACTTTGTGTGTGTCACTGTGTGTCACTGTGTGTGTCACTGTGTCACTGAGTGTGTGTGTCACTGTGTCACTGTGTCACTGAATGTGTGTGTGTCACTGTGTCACTGAGTGTGTCACTGTGTGTGTGTCACTGTGTGTGTGTGTCACTGTGTCACTGAGTGTGTCTCTGTATGTGTGTCATTGAGTGTGTCACTGTGTGTGTGTCACTGTGTGTGTGTCTCTGTGTGTCACTGTGTGTCTGTGTGTGTGTCACTGTGTGTGTCACTGTGTCACTGTGTGTGTGTCTCTGTGTGTGTCTCTGTGTGTCACTGTGTGTGTGTGTCTCTGTGTGTGTCACTGTGTGTCACTGTGTGTGTGTCACTGTGTGTGTGTGTCTCTGTGTGTCACTGTGTGTCTGTGTGTGTGTCTCTGTGTGTGTCACTGTGTGTCACTGTGTGTGTGTCACTGTGTGTGTGTCTCTGTGTGTGTCACTGTGTGTCATTGAGTGTGTCACTGTGTGTGTGTCACTGTGTGTGTGTCTCTGTGTGTCACTGTGTGTCTGTGTGTGTGTCACTGTGTGTGTCACTGTGTCACTGTGTGTGTGTGTGTCTCTGTGTGTGTCTCTGTGTGTCACTGTGTGTGTCACTGTGTGTGTGTCACTGTCTGTGTGTGTGTGTCACTGTGTGTGTCACTGTGTGTGTGTGTCACTGTGTGTGTCTCTGTGTGTCACTGTGTGTGTCACTGTGTGTGTGTCACTGTCTGTGTGTGTGTGTCACTGTGTGTGTCACTGTGTGTGTGTGTCTCTGTGTGTGTCTCTGTGTGTCACTGTGTGTGTGTCACTGTCTGTGTGTGTGTGTCACTGTGTGTGTCACTGTGTGTGTGTGTCACTGTGTGTGTCTCTGTGTGTCACTGTGTGTGTCACTGTGTGTGTGTCACTGTCTGTGTGTGTGTGTCACTGTGTGTGTCACTGTGTGTGTGTGTCACTGTGTGTGTCTCTGTGTGTCACTGTGTGTGTCACTGTGTGTGTGTCACTGTCTGTGTGTGTGTGTCACTGTGTGTGTGTGTGTCACTGTGTCACTGTGTGTGTGTCACTGTGTATGTTACTGTCTGTGTGTGTGTCACTGTGTGTGTGTCACTGTCTGTGTGTGTGTGTCACTGTGTGTGTGTGTGTCACTGTGTCACTGTGTGTGTGTGTCACTGTGTGTGTGTGTGTGTCACTGTGTGTGTGTGTCACTGTGTGTGTCATTGTGTGTGGCACTGTGTGTGTGTGTCACTGTGTGTGTCACTGTGTGTGTCACTGTGTGTGTGTGTCACTGTGTGTGTCACTGTGTGTGTCACTGTCTGTGTGTGTGTGTCACTGTGTGTGTCACTGTGTGTGTCTGTGTGTGTGTGTCACTGTGTGTGTCACTGTGTGTGTGTGTCACTGTGTGTGTTTCACTGTGTCACTGTGTGTGTGTCACTGTGTGTGTCACTGTGTGTGTTTCACTGTGTCACTGTGTGTGTGTCACTGTGTGTGTGTGTGTCACTGTGTCACTGTGTGTGTGTCACTGTGTGTGTGTCACTGTGTGTGTGTCACTGTGTCACTGTGTGTGTCACTGTGTGTGTGTCACTGTGTGTGTGTCTCTGTGTGTCACTGTGTATGTGTCACTGTGTGTGTGTCACTGTCTGTGTGTGTGTCACTGTGTGTGTCACTGTCTGTGTGTGTGTCACTGTGTGTGTCACTGTGTGTGTGTCACTGTGTGTGTGTCACTGTGTGTGTCACTGTGTGTGTGTCACTGTGTGTGTGTGTCACTGTGTGTGTGTCACTGTGTGTGTCACTGTGTGTGTGTCTCTGTGTGTGTGTGTCACTGTGTGTGTGTGTCACTGTATGTGTGTCACTGTGTGTGTGTGTCACTGTGTGTGTGTCACTGTGTGTGTGTGTCACTGTGTGTGTCACTGTGTGTGTGTCACTGTGTGTGTGTCACTGTGTGTGTGTGTCACTGTGTGTGTGTCACTGTGTGTGTCACTGTGTGTGTGTCTCTGTGTGTGTGTGTCACTGTGTGTGTGTGTGTCACTGTGTGTGTGTCACTGTGTGTGTGTGTCACTGTGTGTGTGTCACTGTGTGTGTGTGTCACTGTGTGTCACTGTGTGTGTGTCACTGTGTGTGTGTGTGTCACTGTGTCACTGTGTGTGTGTCACTGTGTGTGTGTGTCACTGTGTGTGTGTCACTGTGTGTGTCACTGTGTGTGTGTGTCACTGTGTGTGTGTGTCACTGTGTGTGTGTCACTGTGTCACTGTGTCACTGTGTGTGTGTCTCTGTGTGTCACTGTGTGTGTGTCACTGTGTGTGTCACTGTGTGTGTGTGTGTCACTGTGTGTGTGTGTCACTGTGTCACTGTGTCACTGTGTGTGTGTCTCTGTGTGTCACTGTGTGTGTGTCACTGTGTGTGTCACTGTGTGTGTGTGTGTCACTGTGTGTGTGTCTCTGTGTGTCACTGTGTGTGTGTCTCTGTGTTTGTGTGGGGAGCGGTGGGTGTAGTGGTTAGCGCGCTGCGCTATGAACCCGGCGACCCGGGTTCGATTCCCACTCACGGCCAACACGAGTGGCGATTATCTGAACCGGTCCTGGGCCTCCCCTAGGTCGACTCAGCCTCAAATGAGTACCTGGCGCGGTGTGTAAACATCGCCCCTGGGGAGACAAAGGCGGCCGGGCGTGGTGCTGGCCACCCACCCCCCTCGTGTGCCACTGTGCCGGCAGCCTTCATAGGCGCTACTCGCTAACAGCACTTGCCCCTACAGTCTGTTGAGGCTACACGGGGGATCTTTGTGTCACTGTGTGTGTGTCACTGTGTGTGTGTGTGTCACTGTGTGTGTGTCACTGTGTGTGTGTGTGTCACTATGTGTGTCACTGTGTGTGTGTCACTGTGTGTTAGTGTGTGTGTGTCACTGTGTGTTAGTGTGTGTGTGTCACTGTGTGTGTCACTGTGTGTGTGTCACTGTGTGTTAGTGTGTGTGTGTGTCACTGTGTGTGTCACTGTGTGTGTGTCACTGTGTGTTAGTGTGTGTGTGTCACTATGTGTGTCACTGTGTGTGTGTCACTGTGTGTTAGTGTGTGTGTGTCACTGTGTGTGTCACTGTGTGTGTGTCACTGTGTGTTAGTGTGTGTGTGTCACTGTGTGTGTCACTGTGTGTGTGTCACTGTGTGTTAGTGTGTGTGTGTCACTATGTGTGTCACTGTGTGTGTGTCACTGTGTGTTAGTGTGTGTGTGTCACTGTGTGTGTCACTGTGTGTGTCACTGTGTGTGTGTGTCACTGTGTGTGTGTCACTGTGTGTGTGTGTGTGTCACTGTGTGTTAGTGTGTGTCACTGTGTGTGTGTCACTGTGTGTGTGTGTCACTGTGTGTGTGTGTCACTATGTGTGTCACTGTGTGTGTGTCACTGTGTGTGTGTCACTGTGTGTGTCACTGTGTGTGTGTCACTGTTAGTGTGTGTGTGTGTCACTGTGTGTGTGTCACTGTGTGTGTGTGTTAGTGTGTGTGTGTGTTAGTGTGTGTGTGTGTTAGTGTGTGTCACTGTGTGTCACTGTGTGTGTTAGTGTGTGTGTGTGTCACTGTGTGTTAGTGTGTGTGTGTGTCACTGTGTGTGTGTCACTGTGTGTGTGTGTTAGTGTGTGTGTGTGTGTCACTGTGTGTGTGTCACTGTGTGTGTGTGTTAGTGTGTGTGTGTGTTAGTGTGTGTCAGTGTGTGTCACTGTGTGTTAGTGTGTGTGTGTCACTGTGTTAGTGTGTGTGTGTGTCACTGTGTGTTAGTGTGTGTGTGTCACTGTGTTAGTGTGTGTGTGTCACTGTGTGTGTGTCACTGTGTGTGTGTCACTGTGTGTGTGTCACTGTGTGTGTTAGTGTGTGTGTGTCACTGTGTTAATGTGTGTGTGTCACTGTGTGTGTGTCACTGTGTGTGTGTCACTGTGTTAGTGTGTGTGTGTCACTGTGTGTGTGTCACTGTGTGTGTGTCACTGTGTGTGTTAGTGTGTGTGTGTCACTGTGTGTGTGTCACTGTGTGTGTGTCACTGTGTGTGTTAGTGTGTGTGTGTCACTGTGTGTTAGTGTGTGTGTGTCACTGTGTTAGTGTGTGTGTGTCACTGTGTGTGTGTCACTGTGTGTGTGTCACTGTGTGTGTTAGTGTGTGTGTGTCACTGTGTTAGTGTGTGTGTGTCACTGTGTGTGTGTCACTGTGTGTGTGTCACTGTGTTAGTGTGTGTGTGTCACTGTGTGTGTGTCACTGTGTGTGTGTCACTGTGTGTGTTAGTGTGTGTGTGTCACTGTGTGTGTGTCACTGTGTGTGTGTCACTGTGTGTGTGTCACTGTGTTAGTGTGTGTGTGTCACTGTGTGTGTGTCACTGTGTGTGTGTCACTGTGTGTGTTAGTGTGTGTGTGTCACTGTGTTAGTGTGTGTGTGTCACTGTGTGTTAGTGTGTGTGTGTCACTGTGTGTGTTAGTGTGTGTGTGTCACTGTGTGTCACTGTGTGTGTGTCACTGTGTGTGTTAGTGTGTGTGTGTCACTGTGTGTGTGTCACTGTGTGTGTTAGTGTGTGTGTGTCACTGTGTGTGTGTCACTGTGTGTTAGTGTCACTGTGTGTGTTAGTGTGTGTGTCACTGTGTGTTAGTGTGTGTGTGTTAGTGTGTGTGTCACTGTGTGTTAGTGTGTGTGTCACTGTGTGTGTTAGTGTGTGTGTCACTGTGTGTTAGTGTCACTGTGTGTGTTAGTGTGTGTGTCACTGTGTGTTAGTGTGTGTGTCACTGTGTGTGTTAGTGTGTGTGTCACTGTGTTAGTGTGTGTGTGTCACTGTGTGTGTGTGTGTCACTGTGTTAGTGTGTGTTAGTGTGTGTGTGTGTCACTGTGTTAGTGTGTGTGTGTCACTGTGTGTGTGTGTGTCACTGTGTTAGTGTGTGTTAGTGTGTGTGTGTGTCACTGTGTGTGTGTGTTAGTGTGTGTGTGTGTCACTGTGTGTGTCACTGTGTGTGTGTTAGTGTGTGTGTGTGTGTGTGTGTTAGTGTGTGTGTGTCACTGTGTGTGTGTGTTAGTGTGTGTGTGTCACTGTGTGTGTGTCACTGTGTGTGTCACTGTGTGTGTGTTAGTGTGTGTGTGTGTGTTAGTGTGTGTGTGTGTCACTGTGTGTGTCACTGTGTGTGTGTTAGTGTGTGTGTGTGTGTTAGTGTGTGTGTGTGTGTTAGTGTGTGTGTGTGTCACTGTGTGTGTCACTGTGTGTGTGTTAGTGTGTGTGTGTGTGTTAGTGTGTGTGTGTGTCACTGTGTGTGTCACTGTGTGTGTGTGTGTCACTGTGTGTGTGTCACTGTGTGTGTGTCACTGTGTGTGTGTGTGTCACTGTGTTAGTGTGTGTGTGTCACTGTGTGTGTGTGTGTCACTGTGTTAGTGTGTGTTAGTGTGTGTGTGTGTCACTGTGTGTGTGTGTTAGTGTGTGTGTGTGTCACTGTGTTAGTGTGTGTGTGTCACTGTGTGTGTGTGTGTCACTGTGTTAGTGTGTGTTAGTGTGTGTGTGTGTCACTGTGTGTGTGTGTTAGTGTGTGTGTGTGTCACTGTGTGTGTGTCACTGTGTGTGTCACTGTGTGTGTGTTAGTGTGTGTGTGTGTGTGTTAGTGTGTGTGTGTCACTGTGTGTGTGTGTTAGTGTGTGTGTGTCACTGTGTGTGTGTCACTGTGTGTGTCACTGTGTGTTAGTGTGTGTGTGTGTGTGTCACTGTGTGTGTCACTGTGTGTGTGTTAGTGTGTGTGTGTGTGTGTTAGTGTGTGTGTGTGTCACTGTGTGTGTCACTGTGTGTCACTGTGTGTGTGTCACTGTGTGTGTGTGTGTCACTGTGTGTGTGTCACTGTGTGTGTTAGTGTGTGTGTGTCACTGTGTGTGTGTCACTGTGTGTGTGTCACTGTGTTAGTGTGTGTGTGTCACTGTGTGTTAGTGTGTGTGTGTCACTGTGTGTGTGTTAGTGTGTGTGTGTGTGTTAGTGTGTGTGTGTGTCACTGTGTGTGTCACTGTGTGTCACTGTGTGTGTGTCACTGTGTGTGTGTGTGTCACTGTGTGTGTGTCACTGTGTGTGTTAGTGTGTGCGTGTCACTGTGTGTGTGTCACTGTGTGTGTGTCACTGTGTGTGTTAGTGTGTGTGTGTCACTGTGTTAGTGTGTGTGTGTCACTGTGTGTGTCACTGTGTTAGTGTGTGTGTGTCACTGTGTTAGTGTGTGTGTGTCACTGTGTGTGTTAGTGTGTGTGTGTCACTGTGTTAGTGTGTGTGTGTCACTGTGTGTGTGTCACTGTGTGTGTGTGTGTCACTGTGTTAATGTGTGTGTGTCACTGTGTGTGTTAGTGTGTGCGTGTCACTGTGTGTGTTAGTGTGTGTGTGTGTCACTGTGTGTGTGTGTTAGTGTGTGTGTGTGTCACTGTGTGTGTGTCACTGTGTGTGTTAGTGTGTGCGTGTCACTGTGTGTGTGTGTTAGTGTGTGTGTGTGTGTCACTGTGTGTGTGTCACTGTGTGTGTTAGTGTGTGCGTGTCACTGTGTGTGTTAGTGTGTGTGCGTGTCACTGTGTGTGTGTGTTAGTGTGTGTGTGTGTGTCACTGTGTGTGTGTCACTGTGTGTGTCACTGTGCGTGTGTTAGTGTGTGTCACTGTGTGTGTCACTGTGTGTGTTAGTGTGTGTGTGTCACTGTGCGTGTCTTAGTGTGTGTCACTGTGTGTGTCACTGTGTGTGTTAGTGTGTGTCACTGTGTGTGTCACTGTGCGTGTTAGTGTGTGTCACTGTGTGTGTTAGTGTGTGTCACTGTGTGTGTCACTGTGTGTGTGTGTCACTGTGTGTGTCACTGTGTGTCACTGTGTGTGTGTCACTGTGTGTGTGTCACTGTGTGTGTCACTGTTTGACACCGTGTGTAGGTCGACTCGGCCTTAAATGAGGACCTGGTGCGATGTGTAAACATCGCCACTAGAGTGCCGTGCCCGCCTTAATAGGTGCTCGCTAACAGCACTTGCCCCTACAGTCTATCAAGGCTATACGGGGCATCTTTGTCTGTACCTTTGTCACTGTAAACGTGAGAATCGCTTGCGACGATTACTTAACCGATTCCAGTGCGTTCACTTACAAAGGAGAATCGATTTTTCGCCGTTCGGATCGATTCCCCTGCCCCACCAATTGAAACGAACGCGGAATTCATCGATTCCAGCGTCGTCGATTCCCACCTTTCCGATTCCTCCGCCGAATCGACTCCAGCGAAGGGCGTGGCCAGCTCCCCCGTGACGTCATGCATACATTAACATATACTTAGCATATCATTAACATATACTTAGCATATCATTAAAATATACTTAACATATCATTAACATACACTTAACATATGTTTATCATATACTTAGCATGTCATTAGCATCTCATTTGCCGTTCACTCCACATGCGATCAACAGACTCCAAGCGTGATAATCATTAGCATTTTATTGGCATGTAATTAGCATGTAATTAGCATGTTACCGTGAAACGTGATACACATTAAAATGGTGAGCGAGTGGGTGGGTGGGTGAGTGAGTTGGTGAGTGGGTGGGTGAGTGGGTGGGTGAGTGGGTGGGTGAGTGGGTTGGTGTGTGGGTGAGTGTGTTGGTGAGTGTGTTGGTGAGTGTATGGGTGAGTTGGTGGGTGAGTGTGTGGGTGAGTGTGTGGGTGAGTGGGTGAGTGAGTGGGTGGGTGAGTGAGTGGGTGAGTGGGTGAGTGGGTGGGTGAGTGTGTTGGTGAGTGTATGGGTGAGTTGGTGGGTGAGTGTGTGGGTGAGTGTGTGGGTGAGTGGGTGAGTGAGTGGGTGGGTGAGTGAGTGGGTGAGTGGGTGAGTGGGTGAGTGGGTTGGTGTGTGGGTGAGTGGGTGTGTTGGTGAGTGTGTTGGTGAGTGTATGGGTGAGTTGGTGGGTGAGTGGGTGGGTGAGTGTGTGGGTGAGTGGGTGAGTGAGTGGGTGGGTGAGTGGGTGAGTGGGTGAGTGGGTGAGTGGGTTGGTGTGTGGGTGAGTGGGTGTGTTGGTGAGTGTGTTGGTGAGTGTGTTGGTGAGTGTATGGGTGAGTTGGTGGGTGAGTGGGTGGGTGAGTGGGTGGGTGAGTGGGTGGGTGAGTGTGTTGGTGAGTGTATGGGTGAGTTGGTGGGTGAGTGGGTGGGTGAGTGGGTGGGTGAGTGGGTTGGTGTGTGGGTGAGTGGGTGAGTGGGTGTGTTGGTGAGTGTGTTGGTGAGTGTATGGGTGAGTTGGTGGGTGAGTGGGTGGGTGAGTGGGTGGGTGAGTGGGTTGGTGTGTGGGTGAGTGGGTGAGTGGGTGTGTTGGTGAGTGTGTTGGTGAGTGTATGGGTGAGTTGGTGGGTGAGTGGGTGGGTGAGTGGGTGGGTGAGTGGGTTGGTGAGTGTGGGTGAGTGTGTGGGTGAGTGGGTGGGTGAGTGAGTTGGTGAGTGGGTTGGTGAGTGTGTGGGTGAGTGGGTTGGTGTGTGTGGGTGAGTGTGTGGGTGAGTGGGTGGGTGAGTGAGTTGGTGAGTGGGTTGGTGAGTGTGTGGGTGAGTGGGTGGGTGAGTAGGTGAGTGGGTGTGCTGGTGAGTGTGTTGGTGTGTGGGTGAGTGGGTGAGTGGGTGTGTTGGTGAGTGTGTTGGTGAGTGTATGGGTGAGTTGGTGGGTGAGTGGGTGGGTGAGTGGGTGGGTGAGTGGGTGTGCTGGTGAGTGTGTTGGTGAGTGTGTGGGTGGGTGAGTGGGTGGGTGAGTTGGTGAGTGAGTTGGTGAGTGTGTGGGTGAGTGTGTGGGTGAGTTGGTGAGTGAGTGAGTTGGTGAGTGAGTTGGTGAGTGGGTTTGTGAGCGGGTTGGTGAGTGGGTTTGTGAGTGAGCTGGTGAGTGAGTGTGTTGGCGAGTGAGTGAGTTGGTGAGTGAGTTGGTGAGTGAGTTGGTGAGTGAGTTGGTGAGTGAGTTGGTGAGTGAGGTGGTGAGTGAGTGACTGAGTGAGTGAGTGGGTGGGTGGGTGAGTGAGTGAGTGGGTGGGTGGGTGGGTGAGTGAGTGAGTGGGTGAGTGGGTGGGTGAGTGAGTTGGTGAGTGAGTTGGTGAGTGAGTTGGTGAGTGGCGGTGCTGTAAACGGACCAGCTTCTCTGTACAACACTGGCCAAAAATGCACCGCACTCACCGCACTCACTCACCAAACACTCACCACTCACTCACCCTCCTTGTGTGTATGATGCAGTGAGTGGGTGATTGCGATCGCGATGGTATAGCCGGCTTTTCTGTATCACGCCGGAGTAGTGAGTGAGGTGGGTGGGTGGGTGAGCGAGTCGGTGGGTGAGTGGGTGGGTGAGCGAGTGGGTGAGTGGGTGGGTGAGCGAGTGGGTGGGTGAGTGGGTGGGTGAGCGAGTGGGTGGGTGAGTGGGTGGGTGAGCGAGTGGGTGGGTGAGTGGGTGAGTGAGTGGGTGAGCGAGTGAGCGAGTCGTTGAGTGAGTGAGTGGTTCATATCGCGATGGTATAGCCGGCTTTTCTGTATCACGCCGGAGTAGTGAGTGGGTGAGTGAGTGGGTGAGTGAGTGGGTGAGTGAGTGAGTGGGTGAGTGGGTGGGTGAGTGAGTGAGTGGGTGAGTGAGTGGGTGGGTGAGTGGGTGGGTGAGTGGGTGAGCGAGTGAGCGAGTCGAGTGAGTGAGTGGTTCATATCGCGAGGGTATGGCCGGCTTTTCTGTATCACACCGGTGAGTGAGTGACACAGTGCGTGACACAGTGCGTGGCACAGTGCGTGACACAGTGCGTGACACAGTGCGTGTGACAGTGCGTGACACAGTGCGTGACACAGTGAGTGACACAGTGAGTGACACAGTGAGTGACACAGTGAGTGACACAGTGAGTGTGTAAAGTGCTTTAAGAGTGTTTCAGATGGTGTTTGACCGGCTTTTCTGTATCACGCCGGAGTAGTGAAGTGGGCGAGTGAGTGGGGTGAGCGAGTGAGTGGGTGAGTGAGTGCGTGAGTGAGTAGGTGGGTGAGTGAGTGAGTAGGTGAGTGGGCGAGTGGGTGGGTGAGGGAGTGAGTAGGTGAGTGGGTGAGTGAGTAGGTGAGTGAGTGCGTGAGTGAGTAGGTGAGTGAGTAGGTGAGTGAGTGAGTGGGTGAGTGAGTGGGTGAGTGAGTGAGTGGGTGAGTGAGTGGGTGAGTGAGTGGGTGAGTGGGTAGGTGGGTGAGTGAGTGAGTAGGTGAGTGGGTGAGTGGGTGGGTGAGGGAGTGAGTAGGTGAGTGGGTGAGTGGGTGAGTGAGTAGGTGAGTGAGTGCGTGAGTGAGTAGGTGAGTGAGTAGGTGAGTGCGTGAGTGAGTAGGTGAGTGGGTGAGTGGGTAGGTGGGTGAGTGAGTGGGTGAGTGAGTGAGTGGGTGAGTGAGTGGGTGAGCGGGTGAGTGAGTGGGTGAGTGGGTGAGTGAGTAGGTGAGTGGGTGAGTGAGTAGGTGAGTGGGTGAGTGGGTAGGTGGGTGAGTGAGTGGGTGAGTGAGTGGGTGAGCGGGTGAGTGAGTGGGTGAGTGGGTGAGTGAGTAGGTGAGTGGGTGAGTGGGTAGGTGAGTGGGTGAGTGAGTAGGTGAGTGGGTGAGTGAGTGAGTGAGTAGGTGAGTGGGTGAGTGGGTAGGTGAGTGGGTGAGTGGGTAGGTGGGTGAGTGAGTGGGTGAGTGAGTGAGTGGGTGAGTGAGTGGGTGAGTGAGTGAGTGAGTAGGTGAGTGCGTGAGTGAGTAGGTGAGTGGGTGAGTGGGTAGGTGAGTGGGTGAGTGAGTAGGTGAGTGGGTGAGTGAGTGAGTGAGTAGGTGAGTAGGTGAGTGGGTGAGTGGGTAGGTGAGTGAGTGAGTGAGTGGGTGAGTGAGTGAGTAGGTGAGTAGGTGAGTGGGTGAGTGGGTAGGTGAGTGAGTGAGTGAGTGAGTGGGTGAGTGGGTAGGTGGGTGAGTGAGTGGGTGAGTGAGTGAGTGGGTGAGTGAGTGAGTGGGTGAGTGAGTGCGTGGGTGAGTGGGTGAGTGAGTGGGTGAGTGAGTAGGTGAGTGGGTGAGTGAGTGGGTGAGTGAGTAGGTGAGTGGGTGAGTGAGTGGGTGAGTTAGTGGGTGAGTGAGTGGGTGAGTGAGTAGGTGAGTGAGTGGGTGAGTGAGTAGGTGAGTGGGTGAGTGAGTGGGTGAGTGAGTAGGTGAGTGAGTGGGTGAGTGGGTAGGTGAGTGAGTGGGTGATTGAGTAGGTGAGTGGGTGATTGAGTAGGTGAGTGAGTGGGTGAGTGAGTGGGTGAGTGGGTAGGTGAGTGAGTGGGTAGGTGGGTGAGTGAGTGGGTGAGTGAGTGGGTGGGTGAGTGAGTGGGTGAGCGGGTGAGTGAGTGGGTGAGTGGGTGAGTGAGTAGGTGAGTGGGTGAGTGAGTAGGTGAGTGGGTGAGTGAGTGAGTGAGTAGGTGAGTGGGTGAGTGGGTAGGTGAGTGGGTGAGTGGGTAGGTGGGTGAGTGAGTGGGTGAGTGAGTGGGTGAGCGGGTGAGTGAGTGGGTGAGTGGGTGAGTGAGTAGGTGAGTGGGTGAGTGGGTAGGTGAGTGGGTGAGTGAGTAGGTGAGTGGGTGAGTGAGTGAGTGAGTAGGTGAGTGGGTGAGTGGGTAGGTGAGTGGGTGAGTGGGTAGGTGGGTGAGTGAGTGGGTGAGTGAGTGAGTGGGTGAGTGAGTGGGTGAGTGAGTGAGTGAGTAGGTGAGTGCGTGAGTGAGTAGGTGAGTGGGTGAGTGGGTAGGTGAGTGGGTGAGTGAGTAGGTGAGTGGGTGAGTGAGTGAGTGAGTAGGTGAGTAGGTGAGTGGGTGAGTGGGTAGGTGAGTGAGTGAGTGAGTGAGTGGGTGAGTGAGTGCGTGGGTGAGTAGGTGAGTGGGTGAGTGAGTAGGTGGGTGAGTGAGTGAGTGGGTGAGTAGGTGAGTGGGTGAGTGAGTGAGTGGGTGAGTGGGTAGGTGGGTGAGTGCGTGAGTGAGTGAGTGGGTGAGTGAGTGGGTGAGTGAGTGAGTGGGTGAGTGAGTGGGTGAGTGAGTGAGTGAGTGGGTGAGTGAGTGGGTAGGTGGGTGAGTGAGTGAGTGGGTGAGTGAGTGAGTGGGTGAGTGAGTGGGTGAGTAGGTGAGTGGGTGAGTGGGTAGGTGGGTGAGTGAGTGAGTGGGTGAGTGAGTGAGTGGGTGAGTGAGTGGGTGAGTAGGTGAGTGAGTGGGTGAGTGAGTAGGTGAGTGGGTGAGTGAGTGGGTGAGTGAGTGGGTGAGTGAGTGGGTGAGTGAGTGGGTGAGTGAGTGGGTGAGTGAGTGGGTGAGTGAGTGGGTGAGTGAGTGGGTGAGTGAGTAGGTGAGTGAGTGAGTGGGTGAGTGAGTAGGTGAGTGAGTGGGTGAGTGAGTAGGTGAGTGGGTGAGTGAGTGGGTGAGTGAGTAGGTGAGTGGGTGAGAGTGGGTGAGTGAGTGAGTAGGTGAGTGAGTGAGTGGGTGAGTGAGTGGGTGAGTGGGTGAGTGAGTGGGTGAGTGAGTGGGTGAGTAGTGGTGTAAAGTGCTTTCAGTGAGCGAGTGTGTGAGGGTGTTTCACATGGAGTTTGACCGGCTTTTCTGTATCACGCCGGAGTAGTGAAGTGGGCGAGTGAGTGGGTGAGTGAGTGAGTGAGTGGGTGAGTGGGTGAGTGAGTGAGTGGGTGAGTGAGTGAGTGCGTGGGTGAGTGAGTGGGTGAGTGAGTGCGTGGGTGAGTGGGTGGGTGAGCGGGTGAGTGAGTGGGTGGGTGTTTGCGATCGCGAGGGTATAGCCGGCTTTTCTGTATCACGCCGGAGTAGTGAGTGGGTGAGTGGGTGGGTGAGCGAGTGAGCGGGCGAGTGAGTGGGTGAGTGGGTGAGTGCGTGGGTGAGTGCGTGGGTAAGCGAGATCTAAACTTTATATACCGTGTCTCCCAGTGTCTCCCAGTGTCTCCCCGTGTCTCCCCGTGTCTCCCCGTGTCTCCCCGTGTCTCCCAGTGTCTCCCAGTGTCTCCCAGTGTCTCCCAGTGTCTCCCAGTGTCTCCCAGTGTCTCCCAGTGTCTCTCAGTGTCTCCCAGTGTCTCCCAGTGTCTCCCCGTGTCTCCCCGTGTCTCCCCGTGTCTCCCCGTGTCTCCCCGTGTCTCCCCGTGTCTCCCAGTGTCTCCCAGTGTCTCCCAGTGTCTCCCCGTGTCTCCCAGCGTCTCCCAGCGTCTCCCAGCGTCTCCCCGCGTCTCCCCGTGTCTCCCCGTGTCTCCCAGTGTCTCCCCGTGTCTCCCAGTGTCTCCCCGTGTCTCCCCGTGTCTCCCAGTGTCTCCCCGTGTCTCCCCGTGTCTCCCAGTGTCTCCCAGTGTCTCCCCGTGTCTCTCAGTGTCTCCCCGTGTCTCCCAGTGTCTCCCCGTGTCTCCCCGCGTCTCCCCGCGTCTCCCCGCGTCTCCCTGTGTCTCCCCGTGTCTCCCAGTGTCTCCCCGTGTCTCCCAGTGTCTCCCAGCGTCTCCCAGCGTCTCCCCGTGTCTCCCCGTGTCTCCCAGTGTCTCCCCGTGTCTCTCAGTGTCTCTCAGTGTCTCCCCGTGTCTCCCAGCGTCTCCCAGTGTCTCCCCGTGTCTCCCAGTGTCTCCCCGTGTCTCCCCGTGTCTCTCAGTGTCTCCCCGTGTCTCCCAGCGTCTCCCAGTGTCTCCCCGTGTCTCCCAGTGTCTCCCCGTGTCTCCCCGTGTCTCCCAGTGTCTCCCAGTGTCTCCCAGTGTCTCCCAGTGTCTCCCAGTGTCTCCCAGTGTCTCCCAGTGTCTCCCAGTGTCTCCCAGTGTCTCTCAGTGTCTCCCAGCGTCTCCCTGTGCCTCCCAGTGTCTCCCCGTGTCTCCCTGCGTCTCCCCGTGTCTCCAGATTTAAAACTTCAGCTTCTTGGCCTGCTCCCAGGGGAATTCGGAGCGTCCGAAGTGTCCGTAGCAAGCGGTGCTCTGGTAGATGGGCCGCTTCAGATCCAAATCTCTGCATCACCAACACAACAACACACACACACAGTGACACACACACACACACAGTGACACACACACACAGTGACACACACACACAGTGACACACACACACAGTGACACACACACACACAGTGACACACACACACAGTGACACACACACACAGTGACACACACACACACAGTGACACACACACACACAGTGACACACACACACAGTGACACACACACACAGTGACACACACACACAGTGACACACACACACAGTGACACACACACACAGTGACACACACACACAGTGACACACACACACAGTGACACACAGTGACACACACACACACACACACACAGTGACACACAGTGACACACACACACACTAACACACAGTGACACACACACACACTAACACACAGTGACACACACACACACTAACACACAGTGACACACACACACACTAACACACAGTGACACACACACACACTAACACACAGTGACACACACACACACTAACACACAGTGACACACACACACACTAACACACAGTGACACACACACACACTAACACACAGTGACACACACACACACTAACACACAGTGACACACACACACACTAACACACAGTGACACACACACACACTAACACACAGTGACACACACACACACTAACACAGTGACACACACACACACTAACACACAGTGACACACACACACACTAACACAGTGACACACACACACACTAACACACAGTGACACACACACACACTAACACACAGTGACACAGTGACACACACACTAACACACAGTGACACACACACACACTAACACACAGTGACACACACACACACTAACACAGTGACACACACACACACACTAACACAGTGACACACACACACACTAACACACAGTGACACACACACTAACACAGTGACACAGTGACACACACACTAACACACAGTGACACACACACTAACACACAGTGACACAGACACACACACACAGTGACACAGACACACACACTGTGACACAGACACACACACTGTGACACAGACACACACACTGTGACACAGACACACACACACTGACACACACACACACAGTGACACACACACACACAGTGACACACACACACACAGTGACACACACACACACAGTGACACACACACACAGTGACACACACACACAGTGACACACACACACACACAGAGTGACACACACACACAGTGACACACACACACAGTGACACACACACACACACAGAGTGACACACACACACACACAGTGACACACACACACAGTGACACACACACAGTGACACACACACACAGAGACACACACACACACAGTGACACACACACACAGTGACACACACACACAGTGACACACACACACAGTGACACACACACACAGTGACACACACACACAGTGACACACACACACAGTGACTCACACACACACACCCACACAGTGACACACACACAGTGACACACCCACACAGTGACACACACACACACAGAGTGACACGTACAGTGACACACACACAGTGACACACACAGTGACACACACAGTGACACACACACACACACAGTGACACACACAGTGACACACACACAGTGACACACACACACACACAGTGACACACACACACAGTGACACACACAGTGACACACACACAGTGACACACACACACAGTGACACACACACACAGTGACACACACAGAGACACACACACAGTGACACACACACAGTGACACACACAGTGACACACACACACAGTCACCTCACGATGACACCGGGTCGCAGGTCAAAGTTTGCGTTGACAATCTGCAGCAGCTCCAGCTCCGAGCGTTGAGACGTCCCGTAGTGGAAAATAGAGATGGACAGCGGGTGACTCACTCCAATCGCGTACGCCACCTGTCAATCACAGGTTACTCACTCACTCACCCACTCACTCACTCACCCACCCACCCACTCACCCACTCAATCACTCACTCACTCACTCACCCACCCACTCACCCACTCACTCACCCACTCACTCACCCACTCACTCACTCACCCACCCACCCACCCACCCACCACCTCACTCACTCACCCACCCACCCACCCACCCACTCACCCACCCACTCACCCACTCACCCACCCACTCACCCACCCACGCACCCACTCACCCACGCACCCACTCACCCACTCACCCACCCACTCACTCACCCACCCACCCACTCACTCACTCACCCACTCACCCACCCACCCACGCACCCACCCACCCACTCACCCACCCACCCACTCACCCACCCACTCACTCACCCACCCACCCACTCACTCACTCACCCACTCACCCACCCACCCACGCACCCACCCACCCACTCACCCACCCACCCACTCACTCACTCACCCACTCACCCACCCACCCACGCACCCACTCACCCACGCACCCACTCACCCACTCACCCACCCACTCACTCACCCACCCACCCACTCACTCACTCACCCACCCACTCACCCACCCACCCACGCACCCACCCACCCACCCACTCACCCACCCACCCACTCACTCACCCACTCACCCACTCACTCACTCACCCACTCACCCACACACCCACTCACCCACCCACTCACTCACCCACCCACTCACCCACCCACTCACTCACTCATTCACCCACCCACTCACTCACTCACTCACTCACTCACCCACACACCCCACCACTCACCCACCCACCCACCCACCCACTCACCCACTCACTCACTCACTCACCCACCCACTCACTCACCCACCCACCCACTCACCCACCCACCCACTCACCCACTCACCCACTCACTCACTCACCCACTCAGCCACCCACTCACTCACCCACCCCACCACCCACTCACCCACTCACTCACTCACCCACCCACTCACCCACCACCCACCCACCCACTCACTCACCCACCCACCCACCCACTCACCCACTCACTCACTCACCCACTCACCCACCCACTCACTCACCCACCCACCCACCCACCCACTCACCCACTCACTCACTCACCCACTCAGCCACCCACTCACTCACCCACCCCACCACCCACTCACCCACTCACTCACTCACCCACCCACTCACCCACCACCCACCCACCCACTCACTCACCCACCCACCCACCCACTCACCCACTCACTCACTCACCCACTCACCCACCCACTCACTCACCCACCCACCCACCCACTCACCCACTCAGCCACCCACTCACTCACCCACCCCACCACCCACTCACCCACTCACTCACTCACCCACCCACTCACCCACCACCCACCCACCCACTCACTCACCCACCCACCCACCCACTCACCCACTCACTCACTCACCCACTCACCCACCCACTCACTCACCCACCCACCCACCCACTCACCCACTCACTCACTCACCCACTCAGCCACCCACCCACCCACTCACCCACCCACTCACCCACTCACCCACCCACTCACCCACCCACTCACCCACCCACTCACCCACCCACCCACCCACCCACTCACCCACCCACCCACTCACCCACCCACCCACTCACCCACCCACCCACCTCACCACCCACCCACTCACCCACCCACCCCACCACTCACCCACCCACCCACCTACTCACCCACTCACCCACCCACCCACTCACCCACCCACCACCTCACTCACCCACCCACCCACCCACCCACCCACTCACCCACCCACCACCTCGCTCACTCACCCACCCACCCACCCACCCACTCACCCACCCACCCACTCACTCACCCACCCACCCACCCACCCACCCACCCACCCACTCACCCACCCACCCACTCACCCACCCACCCACTCACTCACTCACCCACCCACTCACTCACCCACCCACCCACCCACTCACCCACCAACTCACCCACTCACCCACTCACCCACCCACCCACTCACCCACCCACTCACTCACCCACCCACTCACTCACCCACCCACCCACTCACCCACCCCACCCACCCACCCACCCACCCACCCACCACCTCGCTCACTCACCCACCCACCCACCCACCTACCCACTCACCCACCCACCCACCCACTCACCCACCCACCCACTCACCCACCCACCCACCCACTCACCCACCCACTCACCCACCCACCCACCCACCCACCCACTCACCCACCCACCCACCCACTCACTCACTCACTCACCCACCCACCCACCCACCCACTCACCCACCCACTCACCCACTCACTCACTCACCCACTCACCCACCCACTCACCCACTCACCCACCCACCCACTCACCCACCCACCCACTCACCCACTCACCCACCCACTCACCCACCCACTCACCCACCCACCCACCCACTCATCCACCCACTCACCCACCCACCCACCCACTCACCCACCCACTCACCCACTCACCCACCCACTCACCCACCCACTCACCCATTCACTCACCCACCCACCCATTCACTCACCCACCCACCCACTCACCCACCCACCCACTCACCCACCCACCCACTCACCCACCCACTCAGCCACTCACCCACCCACCCACTCACCCACCCACCCACTCACCCACTCACCCACCCACTCACCCACTCACCCACCCACTCACCCACCCACCCACTCACCCACCCACTCACCCACCCACCCACTCACCCACTCACCCACCCACTCACCCACTCACCCACCCACTCACCCACCCACCCACTCACTCACCCACCTACCCACCCACCCACCCACTCACCCACCCACCCACCCACCCACCCACCCACTCACCCACCCACCCACCCACCCACTCACCCACCCACCCATCCACCCGCCTACTCACCTACCCACCCACTCACTCACCCACCCACCTACCCACCCACTCACTCACCCACCCACTCACCCACCCACTCACCCACCCACCCACTCACTCACTCACCCACCCACCCACCCACCCACCCACTCACCCACCCACCCATCCACCCGCCTACTCACCTACCCACTCACTCACTCACTCACCCACCTACCCACCCACCCACCCACTCACTCACCCACCCACCCACCCACCCACCCACCCACTCACCCACCCACCCACCCACTCACCCACCCACCCATCCACCCGCCTACTCACCTACCCACCCACTCACTCACCCACCCACCCACTCACTCACCCACCTACCCACCCACTCACTCACCCACCCACTCACCCACCCACTCACCCACCCACCCACCCACCCACCCACTCACTCACTCACCCACCTACCCACCCACCCACCCACTCACTCACCCACCCACCCACTCACTCACCCACCCACCCACCCACCCACCCACCCACCCACCCACTCACCCACCCACCCACCCACCCACTCACCCACCCACCCATCCACCCGCCTACTCACCTACCCACCCACTCACTCACCCACCCACCCACCCACTCACTCACCCACCCACCCACCCACCCACTCACCCACCCACTCACCCACCCACCCACTCACTCACCCACCCACTCACTCACCCACCCACCCACCCACCTGTACCAGCACCCTACGACACAAGCCAGCGGTGACTAGAGACTTGGCCACCCAGCGCGCCGCGTACGCCGCTGAACGGTCCACTTTGGAGAAGTCTTTGCCGGAGAAAGCTCCACCGCCATGAGCGCCCCACCCCCCGTACGTGTCCACGATCACCTTGCGGCCCGTCAACCCCGCGTCGCCCTGAGGGGGGGGGGGGGGGAGAGTGGGGGGGGGGGTGGGTGGGTGGGTGAGTGAGTGGGTGGGTGGGTGGGTGAGTGGGTGAGTGAGTGAGTGAGAGAGTGGGTGGGTGGGTGAGTGAGTGGGTGGGTGGGTGAGTGAGTGGGTGGGTGGGTGGGTGAGTGGGTGAGTGAGTGGGTGGGTGAGTGAGAGAGTGGGTGAGTGGGTGAGTGGGTGGGTGGGTGAGTGGGTGAGTGGGTGGGTGGGTGAGTGAGTGGGTGGGTGGGTGAGTGAGAGAGTGGGTGAGTGGGTGAGTGGGTGGGTGGGTGAGTGGGTGAGTGGGTGGGTGGGTGGGTGAGTGAGAGAGTGGGTGAGTGGGTGAGTGGGTGGGTGGGTGGGTGAGTGAGAGAGTGGGTGAGTGGGTGAGTGGGTGGGTGGGTGAGTGGGTGAGTGGGTGGGTGGGTGAGTGGGTGAGTGGGTGGGTGGGTGAGTGAGTGGGTGGGTGGGTGAGTGAGAGAGTGGGTGAGTGGGTGAGTGGGTGGGTGGGTGAGTGGGTGAGTGGGTGGGTGGGTGGGTGAGTGAGAGAGTGGGTGAGTGGGTGAGTGGGTGGGTGGGTGAGTGGGTGAGTGGGTGGGTGGGTGAGTGGGTGAGTGGGTGGGTGGGTGAGTGAGTGGGTGGGTGGGTGAGTGAGAGAGTGGGTGAGTGGGTGAGTGGGTGGGTGGGTGAGTGAGTGGGTGGGTGGGTGAGTGAGAGAGTGGGTGAGTGGGTGAGTGGGTGGGTGGGTGAGTGGGTGAGTGGGTGGGTGGGTGGGTGAGTGAGAGAGTGGGTGAGTGGGTGAGTGGGTGGGTGGGTGGGTGAGTGAGAGAGTGGGTGAGTGGGTGAGTGGGTGGGTGGGTGAGTGGGTGAGTGGGTGGGTGGGTGAGTGGGTGAGTGGGTGGGTGGGTGAGTGAGTGGGTGGGTGGGTGAGTGAGAGAGTGGGTGAGTGGGTGAGTGGGTGGGTGGGTGAGTGGGTGAGTGGGTGGGTGGGTGGGTGAGTGAGAGAGTGGGTGAGTGGGTGAGTGGGTGGGTGGGTGAGTGAGAGAGTGGGTGGGTGGGTGAGTGAGTGGGTGGGTGGGTGAGTCGGTGGGTGGGTGGGTGGGTGAGTGAGTGGGTGAGTGGGTGGGTGGGTGAGTGAGTGAGTGAGAGAGTGGGTGAGTGGGTGGGTGGGTGAGTGAGTGGGTGGGTGGGTGAGTGAGAGAGTGGGTGAGTGGGTGGGTGAGTGGGTGGGTGAGTGGGTGGGTGAGTGGGTGGGTGAGTGGGTGGGTGGGTGAGTGGGTGAGTGAGAGAGTGGGTGAGTGGGTGAGTGGGTGAGTGGGTGAGTGGGTGGGTGGGAGAGTGGGTGGGTGGGAGAGTGAGTGAGTTGATGATTGAGTGGGTGAGTGAGTGGGTGGGTGGGTGAGTGAATGAGTGGGTGGGTGAGTGGGTGGGTGAGTGGGTGGGTGAGTGGGTGGGTGAGTGGGTGGGTGAATGGGTGGGTGAGTGGGTGAGTGGGTGAGTGGGTGGGTGAGTGAATGAGTGGGTGGGTGAGTGGGTGGGTGAGTGGGTGGGTGGGTGAGTGGGTGGGTGGGTGAGTGAGTGAGTGAGTGGGTGGGTGGGTGGGTGGGTGGATGGGTGGGTGAGTGGGTGGGTGAGTGAGTGAATGAGTGGGTGGGTGAGTGGGTGGGTGGGTGAGTGAGTGAGTGAGTGGGTGAGTGGGTGAGTGGGTGGGTGAGTGAATGAGTGGGTGGGTGAGTGGGTGGGTGAGTGGGTGAGTGGGTGAGTGGGTGGGTGAGTGAATGAGTGGGTGGGTGAGTGGGTGGGTGAGTGGGTGGGTGAGTAGGTGGGTGGGTGGGTGAGTGGGTGGATAGGAGGGTGAGTGGGTGGGTGAGTGGGTGAGTGAGTGAGTGGGTGGTGGGATGGGTGGGTGGGTGGGTGAGTGAGTGGGTGGGTGGGTGAGTGGGTGGGTAGGAGGGTGAGTGGGTGGGTGAGTAAGTGATTGAGTAGGTGAGTGAGTGGCTGAGTGAGTTGGTGGGTGAGTGGTGGGTGGGTGACTGAGTGAATGAGCGAGTGAGCGAGTGGTGAGTTGGTAAGTTGGTGAGCGAGTTGGTGAGCGAGTTGGTGAGCGAGTTGGTGAGTGAGTTGGTGAGTGAGTGGCTGAGTGAGTGAGTGAGTTGTTGAGTGAGTGAGTGGGAGAGTGACTGAGTGACTGAATGAGTGAGTGAGTGACTGAGTGAGTGAGTGTCTGAGTGACTGAGTGAGTGAGCGAGCGAGCGACTGAGTGGTGAGCGAGTTGGTGAGCGAGTTGGTGAGTTGGTGAGCGGGTTGGTGAGCGAGTTGGTGAGCGAGTTGGTGAGTTGGTGAGCGAGTTGGTGAGCGAGTTGGTGAGCGAGTTGGTGAGCGAGTTGGTGAGCGAGTTGGTGAGTGACTGAGTAACTGAGTGACTGAGTGAGTGACTGAGTGAGCGAGCGAGCGAGCGACTGAGTGGTGAGCAAGTTGGTGAGCGAGTTGGTGAGCGAGTTGGTGAGCGAGTTGGTGAGCGAGTTGGTGAGCGAGTTGGTGAGCGAGTGGGTGAGCGAGTGGGTGAGCGAGTTGGTGAGCGAGTGGGTGAGCGAGTTGGTGAGCGAGTTGGTGAGCGAGTTGGTGAGCGAGTTGGTGAGCGAGTTGGTGAGCGAGTTGGTGAGCGAGTGGGTGAGCGAGTTGGTGAGCGAGTTGGTGAGCGAGTTGGTGAGCGAGTGGGTGAGCGAGTTGGTGAGCGAGTTGGTGAGCGAGTGGGTGAGCGAGTGGGTGAGCGAGTGGGTGAGCGAGTGGGTGAGCGAGTGGGTGAGCGAGTGGGTGAGCGAGTGGGTGAGCGAGTTGGTGAGCGAGTTGGTGAGCGAGTTGGTGAGCGAGTTGGTGAGCGAGTTGGTGAGCGAGTTGGTGAGCGAGTTGGTGAGCGAGTTGGTGAGCGAGTTGGTGAGCGAGTGGGTGAGCGAGTGGGTGAGCGAGTGGGTGAGCGAGTGGGTGAGCGAGTGGGTGAGCGAGTTGGTGAGCGAGTTGGTGAGCGAGTTGGTGAGCGAGTTGGTGAGCGAGTTGGTGAGCGAGTTGGTGAGCGAGTTGGTGAGCGAGTTGGTGAGCGAGTTGGTGAGCGAGTTGGTGAGCGAGTTGGTGAGCGAGTTGGTGAGCGAGTTGGTGAGCGAGTTGGTGAGCGAGTTGGTGAGCGAGTTGGTGAGCGAGTGGGTGAGCGAGTGGGTGAGCGAGTGGGTGAGCGAGTGGGTGAGTGACTGAATGAGTGAGTGAGTGGTGAGCAAGTTGGTGAGCGAGTGGGTGAGCGAGTGGGTGAGCGAGTTGGTGAGCGAGTGGGTGAGCGAGTGGGTGAGCGAGTGGGTGAGCGAGTGGGTGAGTGACTGAATGAGTGAGTGAGTGGTGAGCAAGTTGGTGAGCGAGTGGGTGAGCGAGTGGGTGAGCGAGTGGGTGAGCGAGTGGGTGAGCGAGTGGTTGAGCATCTCTCCTAACCTGCGGCCCACCGATGACGAATCGACCGCTGGGCTGGAGGTGGCACACGGTGTCGGCGTCGAGGTAGCGCTCCGGAACGACGGACCTCACCACTCGCTCCATCAGAGCCTCACGCATCTCCTCCAGAGAAACCTGCAGCAGTGGAGAGAACGTGGTGATGGTGGTGGTGATGGTGGGGATGGTGGTGATGATGGTGATGGTGATGGTGGTGGTGATGGTGGTGATGATGGTGGTGATGGTGGTGATGGTGATGGTGGTGATGATGGTGATGGTGATGGTGGTGGTGGTGATGGTGGTGGTGATGGTGGTGATGATGGTGATGGTGATGGTGGTGGTGGTGATGGTGGTGATGATGGTGGTGGTGATGGTGGTGATGGTGGTGGTGATGGTGGTGATGGTGGTGATGGTGGTGATGGTGGTGGTGATGGTGGTGGTGATGGTGGTGGTGATGGTGGTGATGGTGGTGATGGTGGTGATGGTGGTGATGGTGGTGGTGGTGATGGTGGTGATGGTGGTGGTGATGGTGGTGATGGTGGTGATGGTGATGGTGGTGGTGATGGTGGTGATGGTGGTGATGGTGGTGGTGGTGATGGTGGTGATGGTGGTGGTGGTGATGGTGGTGATGGTGGTGGTGGTGATGGTGGTGGTGGTGGTGATGGTGATGGTGGTGGTGGTGGTGATGGTGGTGATGGTGGTGATGGTGGTGATGGTGGTGATGATGGTGATGGTGGTGATGGTGATGGTGGTGATGGTGGTGATGGTGGTGGTGGTGGTGATGGTGATGGTGGTGATGATGGTGGTGGTGGTGGTGATGGTGGTGATGGTGGTGGTGGTGATGGTGGTGATGGTGGTGATGGTGATGGTGGTGATGGTGGTGATGGTGGTGATGGTGGTGGTTGTGGTGATGGTGATGGTGGTGGTGGTTGTGGTGATGGTGATGGTGGTGGTGGTGGTGATGGTGGTGATGGTGGTGGTGGTGATGGTGGTGATGGTGATGGTGGTGATGGTGGTGGTGGTGATGGTGGTGGTGGTGATGGTGGTGGTGGTGGTTGTGGTGATGATGATGGTGGTGATGGTGGTGGTGGTGATGGTGGTGGTGATGGTGGTGATGATGATGATGGTGGTGATGATGATGGTGGTGATAGTGATGGTGGTGATGATGATGGTGGTGATGGTGGTGGTGGTGATGGTGGTGGTGATGGTGGTGATGATGATGGTGGTGATGGTGGTGGTGGTGATGGTGGTGGTGATGGTGGTGATGGTGGTGGTGATGGTGGTGGTGGTGGTGATGGTGGTGATGGTGATGGTGGTGGTGGTGATGGTGATGGTGGTGATGGTGGTGATGGTGGTTGTGGTGGTAGTGATGATGATGGTGGTGATGGTGGTGGTGATGGTGGTGGTGGTGATGGTGGTGGTGGTGATGGTGGTGATGGTGATGGTGGTGATGGTGGTGGTGATGGTGGTGATGGTGGTGGTGGTGGTTGTGGTGGTGGTGGTGGTGGTTGTGGTGATGGTGGTGATGGTGATGGTGGTGGTGGTGATGGTGATGGTGGTGATGGTGGTTGTGGTGGTAGTGATGATGATGGTGGTGATGGTGGTGGTGATGGTGGTGGTGGTGATGGTGGTGGTGGTGATGGTGGTGATGGTGATGGTGGTGATGGTGGTGGTGGTGGTTGTGGTGGTGATGGTGGTGGTGGTGATGGTGGTGATGGTGGTGGTGGTGATGGTGGTGGTGGTGATGGTGGTGGTGATGGTGGTGGTGGTGATGGTGGTGGTGGTGGTGGTGGTGATGGTGGTGGTGGTGATGGTGGTGATGGTGATGGTGGTGATGGTGGTGGTAGTGATGGTGGTGGTGGTGATGGTGGTGATGGTGGTGGTGATGGTGGTGATGGTGATGATGGTGATGATGGTGATGGTGGTGATGGTGGTGGTGATGGTGGTGATGGAGGTGGTGATGGTGGTGATGGTGGTGATGGTGGTGGTGGTGATGGTGATGATGGTGATGGTGGTGATGGTTGTGGTTGTGGTGATGGTGATGATGGTGGTTGTGGTTGTTGTGGTAGTTGTTGTGGTAGTTGTTGTGGTAGTTGTGGTGGTTGTTGTGGTGGTAGTTGTGATGGTGATGATGGTGGTGGTGGTGGTGATGGTGATGATGGTGGTGGTGGTGATGGTGGTGATGATGGTGATGATGGTAGTTGTAATTGTTGTTGTGGTAGTTGTTGTGGTGGTAGTTGTGGTAGTTGTGGTGGTGGTGGTTGTGGTGGTTGTGATGGTTGTGGTGGTTGTGGTGGTTGTGGTGGTTGTGGTGGTTGTGGTAGTGGTGGTGGTTGTGGTTGTTGTGGTGGTAGTTGTGGTAGTTGTGGTAGTTGTGGTGGTGGTGGTGGTAGTTGTGGTGGTTGTGGTGGTGGTTGTGGTTGTGGTAGTGGTGGTGGTTGTGGTGGTTGTGGTTGTGGTGGTGGTTGTGGTAGTGGTGGTGGTGGTTGTGGTTGTGGTGGTGGTTGTGGTTGTGGTGGTTGTGGTTGTGGTGGTAGTTGTGGTGGTTGTGGTGGTGGTTGTGGTGGTGGTTGTGGTTGTGGTGGTGGTTGTGGTGGTAATTGTAGTTGTTGTGGTAGTTGTGGTAGTTGTTGTGGTTGTGGTAGTTGTTGTGGTGGTAATTGTAGTTGTTGTGGTAGTTGTGGTGGTTGTGGTGGTTGTTGTGGTGGTAATTGTAGTTGTTGTGGTGGTTGTAGTTGTAATTGTTGTTGTGGTAGTGGTGGTGGTTGTGGTTGTTGTGGTGGTGATGGTGGTAGTTGTTGTGGTAGTTGTGGTGGTTGTGGTGGTTGTGGTGGTAGTTGTTGTTGTTGTGGTGGTGGTAGTTGTGGTGGTTGTGGTGGTGGTTGTGGTGGTGATGGTGATGGTGGTGATGGTGGTGGTGGTTGTGGTTGTGGTGGTAGTTGTTGTGGTGGTTGTAGTTGTAATTGTTGTGGTGGTGGTAGTTGTGGTAGTGGTGGTAGTTGTGGTTGTTGTGGTGGTGGTCACCTTCTCGTCGTGTTGCACAGAGATGACGAGGGTGTGCACTCGGACGGGCACCACGGCCCCACACTCCTGACGGTACTGCACAGTCACCTGCACACTCAGTCAGTCAGTCAGTCACTCAGTCACTCACTCACTCAGTCACTCAGTCAGTCAGTCAGTCAGTCACTCACTCAGTCACTCAGTCAGTCACTCAGTCACTCAGTCAGTCACTCAGTCAGTCACTCAGTCAGTCACTCACTCACTCACTCACTCAGTCACTCACTCAGTCACTCACTCAGTCACTCAGTCAGTCACTCAGTCACTCAGTCAGTCACTCAGTCAGTCACTCAGTCACTCAGTCAGTCACTCAGTCAGTCACACAGTCACTCACTCAGTCACTCACTCAGTCACTCAGTCAGTCACTCAGTCAGTCACACAGTCACACAGTCACTCAGTCACTCAGTCAGTCACTCAGTCAGTCACACAGTCACAGTCACTCAGTCACTCACTCAGTCAGTCAGTCAGTCACTCACTCAGTCACTCAGTCAGTCACTCACTCACTCAGTGAGTCAGTGAGTCACTCAGTCAGTCACTCACTCAGTCAGTCAGTCACTCACTCAGTCACTCACTCAGTCACTCACTCACCTGAGTCTTTGAGTCTGGATGGAGCCAGGGTAGGGAGCCGTCTCTGCATAGTTGAGCCATGCGTCACTCAGTCACTCACTCACTCAGTCAATCAGTGACTCACTCAGTCAGTCAGTCACTCAGTCAGTGACTCACTCACCCACTCACTCACTCACTCAGTGACTCACTCACTCACTCACCTGAGTCTTGGAGTCTGGACGGAGCCAGGCCAGCAAGCCATCCCTGCGTAGCTGAGCCATGCGTCACTCAGTCACTCACTCACTCACTCAGCGACTCACTCAGTGACTCACTCACTCACTCAGTGACTCACATCACTAAGTCACTCACTTACTCACTCACCTGAGTCTTGGAGTCTGGACGGAGCCAGGGTAGGGAGCCATCCCTGCGTAGCTGAGCCATGCGTCACTCAGTCACTCACTCACTCACTCAGCGACTCACTCAGTGACTCACTCACTCAGTGACTCACCCACTCACTCACTCACTCAGTCACTCACCCACTCACCCACTCACTCACTCACTGACTCACTAAGTCACTCACTCACTCACTCACCTGAGTCTTGGAGTCTGGACGGAGCCAGGGTAGGGAGCCATCCCTGCGTAGCTGAGCCATGCGTCACTCACTCACTCACTCAGCGACTCACTCAGTGACTCACTCACTCACTCAGTGACTCACTCACTCACCTGAGTCTTGGAGTCTGGACGGAGCCAGGGTAGGGAGCCATCCCTGCGTAGCTGAGCCATGCGTCACTCAGTCACTCACTCACTCACTCACTCAGCGACTCACTCAGTGACTCACTCACTCACTCAGTGACTCACTCACTCACCTGAGTCTTGGAGTCTGGACGGAGCCAGGGTAGGGAGCCATCCCTGCGTAGCTGAGCCATGCGTCACTCAGTCACTCACTCACTCACTCAGCGACTCACTCAGTGACTCACTCACTCACTCAGTGACTCACTCACCTCACCTGAGTCTTGGAGTCTGGACGGAGCCAGGGTAGGGAGCCATCCCTGCGTAGCTGAGCCATGCGTCACTCAGTCACTCACTCACTCACTCAGCGACTCACTCAGTGACTCACTCACTCACTCAGTGACTCACTCACTCACCTGAGTCTTGGAGTCTGGACGGAGCCAGGGTAGGGAGCCATCCCTGCGTAGCTGAGCCATGCGAGCGTTGAGCGAGTGAGCCAGTGACACGGTCAGCGGCATCAGCTCCTCAGTCTCGTCCGTAGCGTAGCCAAACATCAAGCCCTGGGGGGGGGGGGGGGGGGGGGGGGGGGGGGCAGAGAACGCTCACCAGCTCCCACTCACCCGCTCACCCGCTCACCCACTCAATCACTCACTCACCCACCCACTCACCCACTCACCCACCCACTCACTCAATCACTCACTCACTCACTCACCCACCCACTCACTCACTCACCCACCCACTCACCCACCCACCCACTCACCCACCCACCCACCCACTCACCCACCCACCCACTCACTCACCCACCCACCCACCCACCCACTCACCCACCCACCCACCCACCCACCCACTCACCCACCCACCTGATCTCCAGCTCCGATGTCGAGCTCGGAGCGATGTTGATGCACTGAGTGCATCACCCACCCACTCACCCACCCACCCACCCACCCACCCCACCCACCCACTCACCCACCCACCCACTCACTCACCCACCCACCCACTCACCCACCCACCCACTCACCCACCCACCCACTCACCCACTCACCCACCCACCCACCCACCTGATCTCCAGCTCCGATGTCGAGCTCGGAGCGATGTTGATGCACTCCGAGTGCATCACCCACCCACTCACCCACCCACCCACCCACCCACCCACCAACCCACTCACCCACCCACCCACCCACTCACCCACCCACTCACCCACCCACCCACCTGATCTCCAGCTCCGATGTCGAGCTCGGAGCGATGTTGATGCACTCCGAGTGCATCACCCACCCACCCACCCACCCACTCACCCACCCACTCACCCACCCACCCACCCACTCACCCACCCACCCACCCACCCACTCACCCACCCACCCACCCACCCACTCACCCACCCACCCACCCACCCACTCACCCACTCACCCACCCACTCACCCACTCACCCACCCACCCACCCACTCACCCACCCACCCACCCACTCACCCACCCACCCACCCACTCACCCACCCACCCACCCACTCACCCACCCACCCACCCACCTGATCTCCAGCTCCGATGTCGAGCTCGGAGCGATGTTGATGCACTCCGAGTGCATCACCCACCCACTCACCCACTCACCCACCCACCCACCCACCCACCCACTCACCCACTCACTCACCCACCCACCCACTCACCCACCCACCCACTCACTCACCCACCCACCCACTCACCCACCCACCCACTCACTCACCCACCCACTCACCCACCCACCCACCCACTCACCCACCCACCCACCCACTCACCCACCCACCCACCCACCCACTCACCCACCCACCCACTCACCCACCCACCCACTCACCCACCCACTCACCCACCCACCCACCCACCCACCCACTCACCCACCCACCCACCCACCTGATCTCCAGCTCCGATGTCGAGCTCGGAGCGATGTTGATGCACTCCGAGTGCATCACCCACCCACCCACCCACCCACCCACCCACTCACCCACCCACCCACTCACCCACCCACTCACCCACCCACCCACTCACCCACTCACCCACCAACTCACCCACCAACTCACCCACCAACTCACCCACCAACTCACCCACCAACTCACCCACTCACCCACTCACCCACTCACCCACCCACCCACCAACTCACCCACTCACCCACCCACCCACCTGATCTCCAGCTCCGATGTCGAGCTCGGAGCGATGTTGATGCACTCCGAGTGCATCACCCACCCACTCACCCACCCACCCACCCACCCACTCACTCACCCACCCACTCACCCACTCACCCACTCACTCACCCACCCACCCACTCACTCACCCACCCACTCACTCACCCACCCACCCACCCACCCACCCACCCACTCACCCACCCACCCACCCACTCACCCACCCACCCACCCACCCACCCACTTACCCACCCACTCAGCCACCCACCCACTCAGCCACCCACCCACTCAGCCACCCACCCACTCACCCACCCACCCACTCACCCACCAACTCACCCACCCACCCACTCACTCACCCACCCACTCACCCACCCACTCACCCACCCACCCACTCACCCACCCACCCACCCACCCACCCACTCACCCACCCACCCACTCACCCACTCACTCACCCACTCACCCACCCACTCACTAACCCACCCACTCACCCACCCACCCACCCACCCACCCACCCACCCACCCACTCACCCACCCCACCCACCCACCCACTCACCCCACCCACCCACTCACCCACCCACCCACTCACCCACCCACCCACTCACCCACCCACCCACCCACCCACCTGATCTCCAGCTCCGATGTCGAGCTCGGAGCGATGTTGATGCACTCCGAGTGCATCACCCACCCACCCACTCACCCACTCACCCACTCACCCACCCACCCACTCACTCACCCACCCACTCACTCACCCACCCACCCACCCACTCACCCACCCACTCACCCACCCACCCACTCACCCACCCACCCACTCACCCACCCACCCACTCACCCACCCACCCACTCACCCACCCACCCACCCACCCACCCACCCACTCACCCACCCACTCAGCCACCCACCCACTCAGCCACCCACCCACTCAGCCACCCACCCACTCACCCACCCACCCACCCACTCACCCACCAACTCACCCACCCACCCACTCACTCACCCACCCACTCACCCACCCACCCACTCACCCACCCACTCACCCACCCACCCACCCACTCACCCACCCACTCACCCACCCACCCACTCACCCACCCACCCACTCACCCACCCACCCACCCACCCACCCACCCACTCACCCACCCACTCACTCACCCACTCACTCACCCACTCACCCACCCACTCACTAACCCACCCACTCACCCACCCACCCACTCACCCACCCACCCACCCACTCACCCACCCACCCACCCACTCACCCACCAACTCACCCACCCACCCACTCACTCACCCACCCACTCACCCACCCACTCACCCACCCACCCACCCACTCACCCACCCACCCACTCACCCACCCACCCACCCACCCACTCACCCACCCACCCACTCACCCACCCACCCACCCACTCACCCACCCACCCACCCACCCACCTGATCTCCGGCTCCGATGTCGAGCTCGGAGCGATGTTGATGCACTCCGAGTGCATCACCCACCCACTCACCCACCCACTCACTCACCCACCCACCCACCCACCCACCCACTCACCCACCCACCCACCCACTCACCCACCCACCCACTCACCCACCCACCCACCCACTCACCCACCAACTCACCCACCCACCCACTCACTCACCCACCCACTCACCCACCCACTCACCCACCCACCCACCCACTCACCCACCCACCCACTCACCCACCCACCCACCCACCCACTCACCCACCCACCCACTCACCCACCCACCCACCCACTCACCCACCCACCCACCCACCCACCTGATCTCCGGCTCCGATGTCGAGCTCGGAGCGATGTTGATGCACTCCGAGTGCGATGTCGGGAGATTGTTGCTCCAACGCCACCAGCACATTGCAGGTCTTGTAGTCAAAGCCTGCAGCAGTCAACAACAACAACCACAACAACAACCACAACCACGTCAACAACTACTGGTGGTGGTGGTGAGTGTGGTGGTGGTGAGTGTGGTGGTGGTGGTGAGTGTGGTGGTGAGTGTGGTGGTGGTGGTGAGTGTGGTGGTGGTGGTGGTGAGTGTGGTGGTGGTGGTGAGTGTGGTGGTGGTGGTGAGTGTGGTGGTGAGTGTGGTGGTGGTGAGTGTGGTGGTGGTGGTGAGTGTGGTGGTGGTGGTGGTGAGTGTGGTGAGTGTGGTGGTGGTGAGCGTGGTGAGTGTGGTGGTGGTGGTGAGTGTGGTGGTGGTGGTGGTGGTGAGCGTGGTGAGTGTGGTGGTGGTGAGTGTGGTGGTGGTGGTGGTGGTGAGTGTGGTGGTGGTGGTGAGTGTGGTGGTGGTGGTGAGTGTGGTGGTGGTGGTGAGTGTGGTGGTGGTGGTGAGTGTGGTGGTGGTGGTGAGTGTGGTGGTGAGTGTGGTGGTGGTGAGTGTGGTGGTGGTGGTGAGTGTGGTGGTGGTGGTGGTGAGTATGGTGGTGGTGAATGTGGTGGTGGTGGTGAGTGTGGTGGTGGTGGTGGTGGTGAGCGTGGTGAGTGTGGTGGTGGTGAGTGTGGTGGTGGTGGTGAGTGTGGTGGTGGTGAGTGTGGTGGTGGTGGTGAGTGTGGTGGTGGTGGTGGTGAGTATGGTGGTGGTGAATGTGGTGGGGGTGGTGAGTGTGGTGGTGGTGGTGGTGGTGAGCGTGGTGAGTGTGGTGGTGGTGAGTGTGGTGGTGGTGGTGGTGGTGAGTGTGGTGGTGGTGGTGAGTGTGGTGGTGGTGGTGAGTGTGGTGGTGGTGGTGAGTGTGGTGGTGGTGAGTGTGGTGGTGGTGAGTGTGGTGGTGGTGGTGGTGAGTGTGGTGGTGGTGAGTTTGGTGGTGGTGAGTGTGGTGGTGGTGAGTGAGTGAGTCACTGAGTGAGTGAGTGAATGAGTGAGTGGTGAGTGAGTGTGGTGGTGGTGAGGGTGAGTGTGGTGGTGTGTGAGTGAGTGAGTCACTGAGTGAGTCACTGAGTGAGTCACTGAGTGAGTGAGTGGTGAGTGAGTGTGGTGGTGGTGGTGGTGGTGAGTGTGGTGGTGTGTGAGTGAGTGAGTCACTGAGTGAGTCACTGAGTGAGTCACTGAGTGAGTGAGTGGTGAGTGAGTGTGGTGGTGGTGAGGGTGAGTGTGGTGGTGTGTGAGTGAGTGAGTCACTGAGTGAGTCACTGAGTGAGTCACTGAGTGAGTGAGTGGTGAGTGAGTGTGGTGGTGGTGGTGGTGAGTGTGGTGGTGTGTGAGTGAGTGAGTCACTGAGTGAGTCACTGAGTGAGTCACTGAGTGAGTGAGTGAATGAGTGAGTGGTGAGTGAGTGTGGTGGTGGTGGTGGTGGGTGTGGTGGTGTGTGAGTGAGTGAGTCACTGAGTGAGTCACTGAGTGAGTCACTGAGTGAGTCACTGAGTGAGTGAGTGGTGAGTGAGTGTGGTGGTGGTGAGGGTGAGTGTGGTGGTGTGTGAGTGAGTGAGTCACTGAGTGAGTCACTGAGTGAGTCACTGAGTGAGTCACTGAGTGAGTGAGTCACTGAGTGAGTCACTGAGTGAGTCACTGAGTGAGTGAATGAGTGAGTGAGTCACTGAGTGAGTGAGTGGTGAGTGAGTGTGGTGGTGAGTGTGGTGAGTGTGGTGGTGTGTGAGTGAGTGAGTCACTGAGTGAGTCACTGAGTGAGTCACTGAGTGAGTCACTGAGTGAGTGAGTGAATGAGTGAGTGGTGAGTGAGTGTGGTGGTGGTGAGGGTGAGTGTGGTGGTGTGTGAGTGAGTGAGTCACTGAGTGAGTCACTGAGTGAGTGAGTGAATGAGTGAGTGGTGAGTGAGTGTGGTGGTGGTGGTGGTGAGTGTGGTGGTGAGTGAGTGAGTGAGTCACTGAGTGAGTCACTGAGTGAGTGAGTGAATGAGTTGAGTGGTGAGTGAGTGTGGTGGTGGTGGTGGTGAGTGTGGTGGTGTGTGAGTGAGTGAGTCACTGAGTGAGTCACTGAGTGAGTCACTGAGTGAGTCACTGAGTGAGTCACTGAGTGAGTGAGTGGTGAGTGAGTGTGGTGGTGGTGAGGGTGAGTGTGGTGGTGTGTGAGTGAGTGAGTCACTGAGTGAGTCACTGAGTGAGTCACTGAGTGAGTGAGTGAGTGGTGAGTGAGTGTGGTGGTGGTGGTGGTGGTGGTGAGTGTGGTGGTGTGTGAGTGAGTGAGTCACTGAGTGAGTCACTGAGTGAGTGAGTGAATGAGTGAGTGGTGAGTGAGTGGTGGTGGTGGTGGTGGTGAGTGTGGTGGTGTGTGAGTGAGTGAGTCACTGAGTGAGTCACTGAGTGAGTGAGTGAGTGGTGAGTGAGTGTGGTGGTGGTGAGGGTGAGTGTGGTGGTGTGTGAGTGAGTGAGTCACTGAGTGAGTCACTGAGTGAGTCACTGAGTGAGTGAGTGGTGAGTGAGTGTGGTGGTGGTGAGGGTGAGTGTGGTGGTGTGTGAGTGAGTGAGTCACTGAGTGAGTCACTGAGTGAGTCACTGAGTGAGTGAGTGAATGAGTGAGTGGTGAGTGAGTGTGGTGGTGGTGAGTGTGGTGGTGAGTGAGTGAGTGAGTCACTGAGTGAGTCACTGAGTGAGTGAGTGAATGAGTGAGTGGTGAGTGAGTGTGGTGGTGGTGAGGGTGAGTGTGGTGGTGTGTGAGTGAGTGAGTCACTGAGTGAGTCACTGAGTGAGTCACTGAGTGAGTGAGTGGTGAGTGAGTGGTGAGTGAGTGTGGTGGTGGTGAGGGTGAGTGTGGTGGTGTGTGAGTGAGTCACTGAGTGAGTCACTGAGTGAGTCACTGAGTGAGTCACTGAGTGAGTGAGTGGTGAGTGAGTGTGGTGGTGGTGAGGGTGAGTGTGGTGGTGTGTGAGTGAGTGAGTCACTGAGTGAGTGAGTGAATGAGTGAGTGGTGAGTGAGTGAGTGAGTCACTGAGTGAATGAGTGAGTGGTGAGTGAGTGGTGAGTGAGTGTGGTGGTGGTGGTGGTGAGTGTGGTGGTGTGTGAGTGAGTGAGTCACTGAGTGAGTCACTGAGTGAGTCACTGAGTGAGTGAGTGGTGAGTGAGTGTGGTGGTGGTGAGGGTGAGTGTGGTGGTGTGTGAGTGAGTGAGTCACTGAGTGAGTCACTGAGTGAGTCACTGAGTGAGTGAGTGGTGAGTGAGTGTGGTGGTGGTGAGGGTGAGTGTGGTGGTGTGTGAGTGAGTGAGTCACTGAGTGAGTCACTGAGTGAGTCACTGAGTGAGTCACTGAGTGAATGAGTGGTGAGTGAGTGTGGTGGTGGTGGTGGTGAGTGTGGTGGTGGTGAGTGTGGTGGTGGTGAGTGTGGTGGTGGTGAGTGTGGTGAGTGTGGTGGTGAGTGTGGTGGTGAGTGAGTGAGTGAGTCACTGAGTGAGTCACTGAGTGAGTCACTGAGTGAGTGAGTGAATGACTGAGTGGTGAGTGAGTGTGGTGGTGTGTGAGTGAGTGTGGTGGTGGTGAGGGTGAGCGTGGTGGTGGTGAGCGTGGTGGTGAGTGTGGTGGTGGTGGTGAGTGTGGTGGTGTGTGAGTGAGTGAGTCACTGAGTGAGTCACTGAGTGAGTCACTGAGTGAGTCACTGAGTGAGTGAGTGAATGAGTGAGTGGTGAGTGAGTGTGGTGGTGAGTGTGGTGAGTGTGGTGGTGTGTGAGTGAGTGAGTCACTGAGTGAGTCAGTGAGTGAGTCACTGAGTGAGTGAGTGAATGAGTGAGTGGTGAGTGAGTGTGGTGGTGGTGAGGGTGAGTGTGGTGGTGTGTGAGTGAGTGAGTCACTGAGTGAGTCACTGAGTGAGTGAGTGAGTGAATGAGTGAGTGGTGAGTGAGTGTGGTGGTGGTGAGGGTGAGTGTGGTGGTGGTGAGTTTGGTGGTGGTGAGTGTGGTGGTGGTGAGTGAGTGAGTCACTGAGTGAGTGAGTGAATGAGTGAGTGGTGAGTGAGTGTGGTGGTGGTGGTGGTGAGTGTGGTGGTGTGTGAGTGAGTGAGTCACTGAGTGAGTCACTGAGTGAGTCACTGAGTGAGTGAGTGAATGAGTGAGTGGTGAGTGAGTGTGGTGGTGGTGAGGGTGAGTGTGGTGGTGGGTGAGTGAGTGAGTCACTGAGTGAGTCACTGAGTGAGTGAGTGAATGAGTGAGTGGTGAGTGAGTGTGGTGGTGGTGGTGGTGAGTGTGGTGGTGGGTGAGTGAGTGAGTCACTGAGTGAGTCACTGAGTGAGTCACTGAGTGAGTGAGTGAATGAGTGAGTGGTGAGTGAGTGTGGTGGTGGTGTGGCGAGTGTGGTGGTGTGTGAGTGAGTGAGTCACTGAGTGAGTCACTGAGTGAGTCACTGAGTGAGTGAGTGAATGAGTGAGTGGTGAGTGAGTGGTGAGTGAGTGTGGTGGTGGTGGTGGTGAGTGTGGTGGTGGGTGAGTGAGTGAGTCACTGAGTGAGTCACTGAGTGAGTCACTGAGTGAGTGAGTGAGTGGTGAGTGAGTGTGGTGGTGGTGGTGGTGGTGGTGAGTGTGGTGGTGTGTGAGTGAGTGAGTCACTGAGTGAGTCACTGAGTGAGTCACTGAGTGAGTGAGTGAGTGAATGAGTGAGTGGTGAGTGAGTGTGGTGGTGGTGGTGGTGAGTGTGGTGGTGTGTGAGTGAGTGAGTCACTGAGTGAGTCACTGAGTGAGTGAGTGAATGACTGAGTGAATGAGTGAGTGGTGAGTGAGTGTGGTGGTGGTGAGGGTGAGTGTGGTGGTGTGTGAGTGAGTGAGTCACTGAGTGAGTCACTGAGTGAGTCACTGAGTGAGTCACTGAGTGAGTGAGTGAATGACTGAGTGGTGAGTGAGTGTGGTGAGGGTGAGTGTGGTGGTGGTGAGCGTGGTGAGGGTGAGTGTGTGCTCACCCTTGGACGAGTCGTCGTAGCCGATGCCCCTCACCGTGTCCCTCACCACGCGCTGGTAGTCCACCACGGCATTCGACGTGATCTCCCCGCACAGCAGCACCATGCCGGTCTTAGCTACGCATTCTAATAGCCACGCGGGTAGAAAATCATACAGCACATTAGCATGGGAGAGTCGCCATACCTATCTGTGGTAGGTAATCTAGTAGCCACATAATATAAATCATACAACGCATTAGAATGGGGGAGTCACCATGCCGGTCTTAGCTACGCATTCTAATAGCCACGCGGGCGGAAATCATACAGCACATGAGCATGGGAGAGTCGCCATACCTATCTGTGGTATGTATTCTAGTAGCCACGCGGGTGGAAATCATACAGCACATTAGCATATAGGAGTCATTACCTATCTGTGGTACACATTCTAATAGCAACATATAATATAAATCATACAGCGCATGAGCAGGGGGTCACCATTACCTATCTGTGGTACACATTCTAGTAGCCACATATTATAAATCATACAGCACATTAACATAGGGGAGTCATTACCTATCTGTGGTAGGTAATCTAGTAGCCACATAATATAAATCATACAGCGCATTAGAATGGGGGAGTCACCATGCCGGTCTTAGCTATGCATTCTAATAGCAACGCGGGCGGAAATCATACAGCACATTAGCATGGGGAAGTGAGTTTAGTGGTGAGTGTGGTGGTGAGTGAGTGGTGAGTGAGTGGTGAGTGAGTGGTGAGTGAGTGAGTGGGTGAGTGAGTGAGTGGTGAGTGAGTGGTGAGTGAGTGGTGAGGGAGTGAGTGAGTGGGTGAGTGAGTGAGTGGTGAGTGAGTGGTGAGTGGTGAGTGAGTGAGTGGGTGAGTGAGTGGTGAGTGGTGAGTGAGTGAGTGGTGAGTGAGTGGTGAGTGAGTGGGTGAGTGAGTGAGTGAGTGGTGAGTGAGTGGTGAGTGAGTGAGTGAGTGGTGAGTGAGTGGTGAGTGAGTGGGTGAGTGAGTGAGTGAGTGGTGAGTGAGTGGTGAGTGAGTGGTGAGGGAGTGAGTGAGTGGGTGAGTGAGTGAGTGGTGAGTGAGTGGTGAGTGAGTGGTGAGTGAGTGAGTGGTGAGTGGTGAGTGAGTGAGTGGGTGAGTGAGTGGTGAGTGGTGAGTGAGTGAGTGGTGAGTGAGTGGTGAGTGAGTGAGTGGTGAGTGAGTGAGTGAGTGAGTGGTGAGTGAGTGGTGAGTGAGTGGTGAGTGAGTGGTGAGTGGTGGTGAGTGAGTGAGTGAGTGAGTGAGTGAGTGAGTGAGTGAGTGGTGAGTGAGTGGTGAGTGAGTGGTGAGTGGTGGTGGGTGAGTGGTGAGTGAGTGAGTGGTGAGTGAGTGGTGAGTGAGTGAGTGAGTGAGTGGTGAGTGAGTGAGTGAGTGGGTGAGTGAGTGGTGAGTGGTGGTGAGTGAGTGGTGAGTGAGTGGTGAGTGAGTGAGTGAGTGGTGAGTGAGTGAGTGAGTGGGTGAGTGAGTGGTGAGTGGTGGTGAGTGAGTGGTGAGTGAGTGGTGAGTGAGTGGTGAGTGAGTGGTGAGTGAGTGAGTGGTGAGTGAGTGAGTGAGTGGTGGGTGAGTGAGTGAGTGAGTGGGTGAGTGAGTGGTGAGTGGTGGTGAGTGAGTGGTGAGTGAGTGGTGAGTGAGTGGTGAGTGAGTGGTGAGTGAGTGAGTGGTGAGTGAGTGGTGAGTGAGTGGTGAGTGAGTGGTGAGTGAGTGAGTGGTGGGTGAGTGAGTGAGTGAGTGGTGAGTGAGTGGTAGTGAGTGGTGAGTGAGTGGTGAGTGAGTGAGTGGTGAGTGAGTGGTGAGTGAGTGGTGAGTGAGTGGTGAGTGAGTGAGTGGTGAGTGAGTGGTGAGTGAGTGAGTGGTGAGTGAGTGGTGAGTGAGTGGTGAGTGAGTGGTGAGTGAGTGAGTGGTGAGTGAGGTGGTGAGTGAGTGGTGAGTGAGTGAGTGGTGAGTGAGTGGTGAGTGGTGGTGAGTGAGTGGTGAGTGAGTGGTGAGTGAGTGGTGAGTGAGTGAGTGGTGAGTGAGTGGTGAGTGAGTGGTGAGTGAGTGAGTGGTGAGTGAGTGAGTGGTGGGTGAGTGAGTGAGTGAGTGGTGAGTGAGTGGTAAGTGAGTGGTGAGTGAGTGGTGAGTGAGTGAGTGGTGAGTGAGTGGTGAGTGAGTGGGTGAGTGAGTGGTGAGTGAGTGAGTGGTGAGTGAGTGAGTGTGAGTGAGTGGTGAGTGAGTGGGGTGAGTGAGTGGTGAGTGAGTGGTGAGTGGTGAGTGAGTGGTGAGTGAGTGAGTGGTGAGTGAGTGGTGAGTGAGTGAGTGGTGAGTGAGTGGTGAGTGAGTGGTGAGTGAGTGAGTGGTGGGTGAGTGGTGAGTGAGTGAGTGGTGAGTGAGTGAGTGGTGGGTGAGTGGTGAGTGAGTGAGTGGTGAGTGAGTGAGTGGTGGGTGAGTGTGTGAGGTGAGTGAGTGGTGAGTGAGTGAGTGAGTGGTGAGTGAGTGGTGAGTGAGTGAGTGGTGAGTGAGTGAGTGAGTGGTGAGTGAGTGGTGAGTGAGTGAGTGGAGTGGTGAGTGAGTGGTGAGTGAGTGGTGAGTGAGTGAGTGGTGAGTGAGTGGTGAGTGAGTGGTGAGTGAGTGGAGTGAGTGAGTGAGTGGTGTGAGTGAGTGAGTGAGTGGTGAGTGGTGGGTGAGTGAGTGGTGAGTGAGTGGTGAGTGAGTGAGTGGTGAGTGAGTGGTGAGTGAGTGGTGAGTGAGTGAGTGGTGAGTGAGTGGTGAGTGAGTGGTGAGTGTGAGTGGTGAGTGAGTGAGTGGTGGGTGAGTGAGTGAGTGGTGGTGAGTGAGTGGTGAGTGGTGAGTGAGTGGAGTGTGGAGTGAGTGAGTGGTGTGAGTGGTGAGTGAGTGAGTGAGTGAGTGGTGAGTGAGTGGAGTGAGTGGTGAGTGAGTGGTGAGTGAGTGAGTGGTGAGTGAGTGAGTGAGTGGTGGTGTGAGTGAGTGAGTGGGTGAGTGAGTGGTGAGTGAGTGGTGAGTGAGTGGTGGTGAGTGAGTGTGTGGTGAGTGAGTGAGTGGTGAGTGAGTGGTGAGTGAGTGGTGAGTGAGTGGTGAGTGGAGTGGTGAGTGAGTGTGAGTGAGTGGTGAGTGGAGTGAGGTGAGTGGTGTGTGAGTGTGTGAGTGGGTGAGTGAGTGGTGAGTGGTGGTGAGTGAGTGGTGAGTGAGTGGTGAGTGAGTGGTGAGTGAGTGGTGAGTGAGTGAGTGAGTGGTGGGTGAGTGAGTGAGTGGTGAGTGAGTGGTGAGTGGTGGTGAGTGAGTGGTGAGTGGTGAGTGGTGTGAGTGAGTGGTGAGTGGTGAGTGAGTGAGTGGGTGAGTGGTGAGTGAGTGGTGTGTGGTGAGTGAGTGGTGAGTGAGTGGTGAGTGAGTGGTGGTGAGTGGTGAGTGGTGGTGAGTGAGTGGTGGTGGTGAGTGGTGAGTGGGTGAGTGGTGGTGAGTGAGTGGTGAGTGAGTGAGTGAGTGGGTGTGTGAGGTGAGTGGTGAGTGAGTGGTGAGTGAGTGGTGAGTGAGTGGTGAGTGAGTGAGTGGTGAGTGAGTGGTGAGTGAGTGGTGAGTGAGTGGTGAGTGAGTGAGTGGTGAGTGAGTGAGTGGTGGTGAGTGAGTGGGGTGAGTGAGTGGTGAGTGAGTGGTGGGTGAGTGAGTGGTGAGTGAGGTGAGTGAGTGGTGAGTGAGTGTGGGTGAGTGAGTGGTGAGTGGTGAGTGAGTGGTGAGTGAGTGGGTGGTGAGTGAGTGGTGTGTGTGTGTGTGAGTGGTGGAGTGAGTGAGTGGTGAGTGAGTGGTGAGTGAGTGAGTGGTGGGTGAGTGGTGAGTGAGTGAGTGGTGAGTGTGTGAGTGGTGGGTGAGTGAGTGAGTGAGTGGGTGAGTGAGTGGTGGTGAGTGGGTGAGTGAGTGAGTGGTGAGTGGTGAGTGAGTGGTGTGTGGGTGAGTGAGTGGTGGGTGAGTGGTGGTGTGAGTGAGTGAGTGAGTGGTGGTGAGTGGTGAGTGAGTGGTGAGTGAGTGGTGAGTGAGTGAGTGAGTGGTGGGTGAGTTGGTGGTGTGAGTGGTGAGTGAGTGGTGAGTGGTGAGTGGTGAGTGAGTGGTGAGGTGGTGAGTGAGTGGTGAGTGAGTGAGTGAGTGGGTGAGTGAGTGAGTGAGTGGTGGGTGAGTGGGTGGGTGGTGAGTGGTGAGTGAGTGAGTGAGTGGTGAGTGAGTGAGTGGTGAGTGAGTGGTGAGTGAGTGGTGAGTGAGTGAGTGGGTGAGTGAGTGAGTGAGTGGTGGGTGAGTGGTGGGTGAGTGGTGGTGGAGTGAGTGGTGAGTGAGTGAGTGGTGAGTGAGTGAGTGAGTGAGTGAGGTGAGTGGTGAGTGAGTGGGTGAGTGAGTGAGTGGTGAGTGAGTGGTGAGTGAGTGAGTGAGTGAGTGGTGAGTGAGTGAGTGAGTGAGTGGTGAGTGGAGTGAGTGAGTGGTGAGTGAGTGGTGAGTGAGTGAGTGGTGAGTGAGTGGTGGGTGAGTGGTGAGTGGTGAGTGAGTGGTGAGTGAGTGAGTGGTGAGTGAGTGAGTGAGTGGTGAGTGAGTGAGGTGGTGTGAGTGGTGGGTGAGTGAGTGAGTGAGTGAGTGGGTGAGTGAGTGAGTGAGTGGTGAGTGAGTGGTGAGTGAGTGGTGAGTGAGTGGGTGAGTGAGTGAGTGAGTGGTGAGTGAGTGGTGGGTGAGTGAGTGAGTGGTGAGTGAGTGGTGAGTGGGTGAGTGGGTGAGTGAGTGGTGAGTGAGTGGTGAGTGAGTGAGTGGGTGAGGTGAGTGAGTGAGTGGTGAGTGAGTGAGTGGTGAGTGAGTGGTGAGTGAGTGAGTGGGTGATGTGAGTGAGTGAGTGGTGAGTGAGTGGTGGTGAGTGAGTGTGAGTGAGTGGTGAGTGAGTGAGTGGTGTGGTGAGTGAGTGGTGGTGAGTGGTGGTGAGTGAGTGAGTGGGTGAGTGAGTGGTGAGTGAGTGGTGAGTGAGTGAGTGAGTGGGTGAGTGAGTGGTGTGTGTGAGTGGTGAGTGAGTGGTGTGAGTGAGTGGTGAGTGGTGAGTGAGTGAGTGAGTGTGTGAGTGGTGTGAGTGAGTGAGTGGTGGTGAGGTGGTGAGTGAGTGGTGAGTGAGTGGTGAGGGTGAGTGAGTGGTGGTGAGTGGTGAGTGAGTGAGTGGTGAGTGAGTGAGTGGTGAGTGAGTGGTGAGTGAGTGAGTGAGTGAGTGGTGAGTGGTGAGTGTGAGTGAGTGAGTGGTGAGTGATGGTGGGGTGAGTGGTGGGAGTGAGTGAGTGGGTGGTGAGTGAGTGAGTGAGTGTGAGTGAGTGGAGTGGTGTGAGTGAGTGGTGAGTGAGTGAGTGAGTGAGTGTGTGGTGAGTGAGTGAGTGGTGAGTGAGTGGTGAGTGTGTGGTGAGTGAGTGAGTGAGTGGTGAGTGAGTGGTGGAGTGAGTGGTGTGTGTGAGTGAGTGGTGAGTGAGTGTGGTGAGTGAGTGAGTGTGAGTGAGTGGTGAGTGAGTGGTGAGTGAGTGGTGGTGGTGAGTGTGTGAGGTGTGAGTGGTGAGTGTGGTGAGTGAGTGGTGTGTGAGTGGGTGGTGAGTGAGTGGTGTGTGGTGAGTGAGTGGTGGTGAGTGGTGGTGGTGAGTGAGTGGAGTGGTGAGTGAGTGAGTGGTGGTGAGTGGTGAGTGAGTGAGTGGTGAGTGAGTGGTGGTGAGTGGTGGTGAGTGGTGAGTGAGTGGTGGGTGAGTGGTGGGTGAGTGGGTGAGTGAGTGGTGAGTGAGTGTGTGAGTGGGTGAGTGTGGTGGGTGAGTGAGTGGTGAGTGTGTGGTGGTGTGTGAGTGAGTGGTGTGGTGAGTGAGTGAGTGAGTGGGTGAGTGGGTGAGTGAGTGGGTGAGTGAGTGGGTGAGTGAGTGAGTGGGTGAGTGAGTGAGTGAGTGGTGAGTGAGTGGGTGAGTGGAGTGGTGAGGTGAGTGAGTGGTGAGTGGGTGGGGTGAGTGAGTGAGTGAGTGGTGGAGTGAGTGAGTGAGTGAGTGGTGTGAGTGAGTGGGTGAGTGAGTGGTGAGTGAGTGGGTGAGTGAGTGGTGGTGTGGTGAGTGAGTGGGGTGAGTGGGTGTGAGTGAGTGGTGATGTGAGTGAGTGAGTGAGTGAGTGGTGAGTGAGTGAGTGGTGTGAGTGGTGGTGAGTGGGGTGAGTGAGTGGTGAGTGGGTGAGTGAGTGTGAGTGGTGGTGAGTGAGTGAGTGGCGTGTGTGAGTGTGTGAGTGAGTGGGTGGTGAGTGGTGAGTGAGTGAGTGAGTGTGGTGAGTGGTGAGTGAGTGGTGAGTGAGTGGTGGTGTGTGTGAGTGAGTGAGTGGTGGGTGAGTGGTGAGTGAGTGGTGGGTGTGTGAGTGGTGAGTGAGTGTGAGGTGAGTGAGTGGGTGTGTGAGTGAGTGGGGTGAGTGGAGGTGGTGAGTGGTGGTGAGTGGGTGTGTGAGTGAGTGGTGGTGAGTGGTGAGTGAGTGGGGGAGTGAGTGGGGAGTGGTGAGTGAGTGTGTGAGTGAGTGGTGAGTGATGTGGGGTGGGTGAGTGAGTGAGTGGGTGTGTGGTGGTGGTGGTGGTGAGTGGTGAGTGAGTGAGTGAGTGAGTGGTGTAGTGGTGAGTGAGTGAGTGGTGGGTGAGTGTGTGGTGTGTGGTGGTGGTGAGTGGTGGTGAGTGGGGGTGAGTGAGTGAGTGGGTGAGTGAGTGAGTGGTGTGGTGGTGGTGGTGAGTTGATGGTTGGTGGGTGGGGGTGGGAGTGAGTGGTGTGTGGTGGTGAGTGGGTGGGGTGATGTGAGTGGTGAAGTGAGTGGTGGGTGAGTGAGTGAGTGAGTGGTGGGTGGTGAGTGAGGTGAGTGGCTGAGTGAGTGGTGAGTGAGTGGGGTGATGTGATGTGAGTGAGTGGTGTGTGAGTGGTGGTGAGTGAGTGAGTGAGTGGTGAGTGAGTGGTGAGTGAGTGGGTGGTGGGTGGGGCGTGAGGTGGTGGAGTGAGTGGTGAGTGAGGTGAGTGGGTGAGTGAGTGAGTGGTGAGTGAGTGGTGAGTGAGTGAGTGAGTGT